>NW_011499869.1:1773405-1894984 GCF_000495115.2 Populus euphratica | reverse complement strand
TAGCCATTTCTACAGTTAAATGTAGAAATGGCTGTTAACAAAACAAATAGCCAAAATGGCTATTTGTTTAGCTTGCCCGTTGGAACATGAACAGAAACAATTAAATAGGCAAAACAGTTTTAGCTCTCCGTATGCCTCGTCCGTTAGAGCTGCTCTAAGGATATGCTTATTTTTAAAAAATTATTTTTAAGATTAGTATATCAACAAAATATAAAATATATATAAAAAATATTTTTTATAAAAAAATTAAATTTTAAAAAAAATACATATTAGCTCACATTTCCATTTCCAAACGCTCTTTGACTGTATAGCCATCCATAACCAAGAATTTTTATTTTTATTTTTATGGCTTCAATCAGACTTACAATTTGCAAACTACATATTCTTCTATTGTTTCAAGGTAATCCAAACAATCTCTCTCAAGAAAATAATAATATATTACCAGCCAATGGACAAGTTATTACCATCATAGAAAAATTGAATTATAATCCATGAGTATCTATTCCTCTATTCTCAGGTGTGAAATTGCCAGCATTTCCTAACGATCAAATTAGATTCTGCTGCAGCTCAAAAAACCCTACTAGAACTGTTTTTTATGCGGGAGGCATGCCAGCAGTACTTCATGAACAAATCAATGGAAGATGAACTCAAGAACAGGCGAGAACAACCGAATGAAATCCGTCAGGTCCGCTTCATTAGTTTGATCTGAGAGTCGAGAAGAAAAATAACAAGACCAAGAACACAACCTGCCGCAGCAGAATTAATGGATATCAACACATGCAGTTTATTTCCTACAAAAACAGTATCAGGCAACATTTACTTCCATATTAAACCTATAATGGACGCGAAATTCTAGCTGGTACTTCAGCTGTAGGGCATGTAACAAGCTGATTATATCAGAAAAACTTACCTATAATCATAGACAGGCGTCATTCTCGTTGGTAGGTCCTGATTTGCTGGAAAAAAAAGGAAGAATCTAACCACCTTGCAAGCTTAGCTCTCTCAACGTAAATATTTGCGAATTGTTTCTCACATCAGGCACATCCAGAGCCATGTCATCCAGAGATTCTGATATCCTCTCAAAACCCTTCATCATCTGATATATGGTTATGAGGCCTGTGTTAAAGCATTCATCAAGTGAGCCCCGCAACCTTTCTTTCTTTTTCTCAATTATAGCCAATCGTGCTTTCTTGAAAATCTAATCGAGAAAAAAATGTCTTTCATGCATAAGTGGGCTTCCCTTCTTAGGAATCCCTTTGCTAGAATCTCCCTTGCTTGAGCCAACATGGTTAGGTGACCTTGGAGAATTTGGAGACTTGGAATGAACTGAGATCAACAGTGGAGAAACAGATAATGAATCTGCACTCTCCGAAGCAGGTGGTACAAGCTCCCGATGCTCTTTTGATGTTGTTTCAGCCCTCGTAAAAAAATCAAGTTGGGCCTGTCTCTGAAATTTGAAGCCAAAGTTTATAAGCCCGCGAAAATACGCTGGCCCATATTAGCCCAACACTGCTTCTCTTCGTTAAGTTATTTTCTCGAAACGGCAGCGTTTTGAAAAGCAAGTGAAAACTTCGACAAGAGTCGCCGTCTCTTCTTCAATTTGGCCTTTAAGTGGTAGACTGGAGCGAAAACAGAGTAAAAAAAGGTTGAACCATGCCCGAAGAAGCAGAAGAAGTCATCAATTTAAGATCTCAAATAACTTTTCTTCAGAACAGGGTCAAAGTATTATTACTATCCTCTCTGCTTCTTCTTCGTCTTTTTTAATCATCGCTCCGCTTGTTTAACTCAGTCTCGATTCACATATTTCTTATGTTTTGAACTTGATTTTTTTTTGAAAAAAAAAACTAGGAATTGGAGGAAGAGAATGCAAAGTTTTCCTCTCGACTCTCAAGCTGTCGCTGTAACGAGGTTTTTTTTTTCTCTTTTGTTTATCGCATTAACCACAGCAGTTACTATTTTTTTGCCTAGTACTTGAAGTTAAGCAATGATGCAGTTACAAGAGAAAAGGCCTAAAGAAAAATGTGAAAATCTGGGAGAGGAGAGAGGAGAAATGAATTCTGGGAGCAAGAAGAGTGGAAGAAAGAAAGCCACGTCTAGAACGCCAGGTCTTATTTTGTTAGCTTCTCTTATGTATTTTCACTTGACTGATTTCTTATCATGCTCTTATTGTATTTTATTTTGGTCTGTTTTCCGCCAGCTCGATCAGAATACATAGTGATATTTTATTTATTTATCAATATTTATGCATAGGTTATGATACAAGGTTCCTGAATCACCATCCGAGGAGATATGTTGCTCTTAAAGTCATGTATTTTGGTCAAAGGTATCGATTGGGATGTTGAAACTTGAATATGAACCTGTGTTTCTTTTTGTTGACAACAAGGAGCTATGTGTTTCTTTCTTTATTTTTTTTTTCTTTTTGTAGGCATTTTATACTGTTTAGAATAATGGTGGAAGAATGAAGACCTTTTTAATCTTGTGTGTTTTGCTTCAGGTTTTATGGTTTTGCTTTGGAGGCACAAATGGATCCCACAGTTGAGGTGTGGCATTACGTTTTTCCTATTTTAGATCATGGGACTGGATTTTAAGGTTCTGTATGGAAGCGAAACGTGAGGTGATTTTGCTGAGTGATGAGTTGTTATGACAAATAATTTTCTTATTTAATTCAAGTGCTCTTGCAGTCTGAGATTTTCAAGGCTCTTGAAAAGACAAGACTTTTAATTGGTGATAAGAAGGAAATACAGTACTCGAGATGTGGTAGAACAGACAAGGGAGTTTCTGCTATTGGGCAAGTAGGTTGCTTTCCCAATAAAAGTTCTGTTTTCCTTAAAATACCCACTTGATATTTCTGGGTCGATTGAATTTTCATTTGAAAATTGAGAGCACGAAAAATGTTTGATGCAGGTGATTGCACTGTATTTACGATCCAAACTCAAGGGCAGTGATGCACACAACAAACATTCAGGGGAGACTGTTCCAGAAGAACAGGATGGTCAGCCAGGTTTGCTATTTTTAGATGGATTGCTGAGCTTTATTTACTTGTAATGGCCTTCCTTTTAAGAGAACTTTGAACTTCTATTTTTAATTATCTTGTTATTGGGATCCTCCCTCTAATTTCTAAGTTTATTTATACTGTCATATCCTTCCATGACAATTTTTGAGGTTTCGGGAAGAATGTCCTCTTAGGCGTAGCGTGTCATCCTAAATACAGCACTATGTCACTGCTTACAAGTTACATCTATCAAGCTGGAAGAGAGAATTTTCTGATATAAATTTTTTAAAGTGAAACTAATTCAAATTCCTCATTTTTTAACTTACAGTATTGTTATCTTTTTTCATTTTTCTCAGAAGGGGAAATTGATTATGTGAGAGTGTTGAATGGAGTCCTTCCAAAAGACATCCGGATTGTGGGCTGGTGTCCTGTTCCAAGTGACTTCAGTGCAAGGTCCTTCTATGTGCTTCATGAACTATTACCTGGAACTTGTTAACTATCATGTGTTTGTATGATCAGTCATCTTATATTGAGGTGCAGGTTCAGCTGTTTGAGCAGGGAATATAAATATTTCTTTTGGAATGACAATTTGAACCTCTTGGTATGCAGTTCTATTATCGCTAGAGCTTTTTTTTTTTTTTTTTGGACTTAACATTCTATACCTCTGGTTTTATGCTGCTTGGCCATGCAGCAACAGGGCTTAACAATAACTCTATCATCATTTTTTATTTTTCCCCAGGTTATGGAGACCGCAGGTAAGAAGCTTATTGGGGAACATGACTTCAGAAACTTCTGCAAGATGGATGCAGTGAATGTGCACAATTATAGGCGAAATGTGATGTCATTTGAGATCTCTCCTTGTGATATGAGGTCTGAATTTATAAATCATCTCGCCTGATTTCAATATCAAAACCAGTTTATCCTTGTCAGCCATGTTTTTAATTTTCTCAATTGAATTGAGTAACAAGCAAGGTAAAAACCCTTAAAAAATAAGTTAGCATTTGATTCCTAAAATGTTTCATATCACTGAAGTTCGGCAGTTGCATTGCCTGAGTGGTTGAGTGTGCAAGAGAAATAAACATCAATCTCCGGGCTTCAACTTAGGTGGTAAAATGGTGGGAGGGGTCGTCCAATTCAATTCTTCTCTATGGATTATGGTGAATAATAAGCAAGAGGGGGCGACAAACAATAAACTAAAAATACAAATGGATGGGGAGATATAAAACATTGTATACTTGGCTTTAAGTAGATTGAATCTTCTCATTTCTCAACTTCGGGATGAAATATTTGGTGATGCACAGCCACAGTAGTGGCATGGGGAGTGTTAAATGGATGATTAGGAAGCCAAGCATCAGAATGAATAAAAATGCTTGATTTTGTTAAATTCCAACTTATGACAAGATATAGACATCCCTTTATTTATTTATTTAACTTGATCATTGCACAGACATCCATTTGTGAATTTACTATACTGGCAATTATTCAAATTGAGACCTGACTATTTCTTTTGTAGATTTGAAGGGCATCAACTTTATGCTATAAAAATTAAAGGCAGTGCTTTCCTGTGGCACCAAGTCCGGTGCATGGTTGCTGTGCTATTTATGATTGGCCAAGGTCTTGAATCCCCTGAAGTGAGTATCAGATGTCATTCTAATTGCATGGTTTCCTCTTCTTTATTTGATGCCTTTAAGCTAAAATGTTTTACAGCAGAGACAAGTTTAGCATCTTGATTTAGTTTACATTTGCTTTAGCTGAATTTCCAGAGATGACTAGAATATAAAATCTGAACAAGATGAGTGCACACAGGATGGCTCTGAACATTCCGCGGATAATTTATGCCAGTAAATGCTTACATGTGCATGTGCACTCATGTGCTTTTCAATTCCTTGTGTCGCTTTACAAATAGGATCCCCACCATGCATAGCAATTCTATCATAGATGATAGCTTTTCACTATAATATTCAGGCAGGAACCATTTCAAAACAACATTAATATTAAACATTGAAAACTTATACTCTGATGTGGTACTTTAAATAAATAATAGTAACAATCTAACTATTCACATTCAAAATCAACAACAAATCATAATACAAATATATTTATTAACAAATGAAATTAATATTAATATTTATTTAATCGTAAATAAATAGAACATAAAATATTTAAAAACTATCTCTTGAATTAGACCTTTTGCCGCTAATAGAGATTAAGGAGGTGGAATCTTTGAGCTCCTAGAAGAGAAAAATAAGAAAGTCTTTTAATGTTCATAACTTTTTCCTCTATAATTTAACAATTTTGCAAACCACCATAAAAAATTAGAACATGAAACTTTAAAATAAATTATAATTTTTTAAAAATAGCATAAGAAACCATGTTTACATTCTTTAATTGAAAGATGTGCATATGCTTGGGCATTGGAATTATAATTTATTATTCTTTATAGGAAAATTGTTGTGTTTGAACTAGAAATTAAAGAAATCAACTTCTTTTTAATGCAATTTTAGTACTTGATAGTAAAGGAAAGTTAAGGGAAATATTGATACATTTAGTATATCTTATTAATGGTCTTGTTTGACTTTTGATACAAAATTATCAAACGACCTTATATGGTTAAGTTTTACAAAATTTAAGGAGGGTCGAGTGAGTACTATCCCCTTGAAAATCTTAGATTGCTATGATATTTGCTTAAATCTCTCAAAACGTTTTTGAAATCAGGGGTGTCAGCTGACACCCCTAGCTTCCCACCAACATACACAGTAGTGAGCATGTGGAATCCTCTCCGTGGGCTAGATTTCCTTGCTAATGGACAATCCAGATGTAAATATTTGGTCTTTGCTTCCCTGCGGATAACTTCAAGAGAATTCCTCAAGGTTCATTCTTTCACTTGGGGAGAATTTGAAAGTCAGTTAAGGTGGGCTGACAAGCCCACAGAATGAATCATTGGAAAAGTTTCAAACAGTCGTTGTGCTGCTTGGTTTTCCATAACTTCAAGAATAATTATTTCAGTATGAAAGCAACTTATGTCAAGTACTCAATTCTTAGGTAATAGATGCATTACTGGACACCAGGACACTGAGGAAACCCCAGTATCTCATGGCTCCTGAAATTCCGTTGGTTCTTCTATCCTGTGAGTTTGAAGGTCTCAAGTTTTCGTGTTCTTCAGGTACTCTATATTTGAAAAGACCATTACAAATACTGTTTTCAAGACATTCAGTAGTTGAGATTAGGCAAACTCTGCTCGGTTACCCCCAACCTCCAAGGAGCTCATTGTTTGTATTTAATATTTCAAAGCAGCTTTTTAGACAAGTCATGTTCTTTGGAATTCACATCACTTTCATCCATTGCTTGCTGAATTTGTAGGCAATTTTAACTGCAATATCTGAGATAATTTTTTATTAAATGCTACTGAATTTGTGAATAGATGCTGGACAAGCTCTGCATGTTCACTTGGAGAATGAATGCCGACTTTACCATCTCCAGGCTGCCATCTTTCAAGAGGCTCTGTTGAGTCATTTGCCTTTGTCAATTGGTGCAGAAATTACTTCAATTTTTTCTAAACGCAACATCTTAGCTATTGCTTTTATTTGTCTACATTGCTGATGTCATTTCTCAACTTTCAGATAAAGACTCATCTAGCAATGGAGTGACAAGAAAAAAAGCTTCCCATATTCCCCTCATGTCAAGGGCAACTGAGCGTAAGTCCTATCATAACCTCGAGTATCATCATAGTTTTACTTCAAAGATGGAATTGTGCGTGCATGGTAATGAAATATTATTGAATTATTAACAAGGTGGTGGGATGTGATAAAGCCAGCCATTATCGTTTCTCTATCTGTACTAACTTCCTCCAAAATAAATATTCACGGCTCTATATCAATGTTTTCACCGTGCTTGTTATTGCTTGTACTTGTTACAGCATCATATGAAGAGCGGCGTGCTAAGCTGGAAACAGCGAAGTTAAGAGCTTGATAACCAGTCAGCCAGAGCTGGGAGAGTTTAATGCAGCCCAATCCTGCAGGTTATACACTTTCCATTTCTAGCCGGCTTCTGTAGGAAAATAAAATAATGTGATTGCAATGCTGGCTAATATTACAGTGTATTCAAATAAAAGATTTATGGGAGACCACATCTTGCTGGAAAACAGTTGTTTCTTTTCTCATAGACAGCCATGGAGCGGTCCTACGAATCTAGCCAATACTTGGTAATCATTACAAGGAAGATTTAAGCCCTCAAATTCCTTCACTCTTGTTCACCGCCCAGACTGTAGGATGCCCCCGAATATTTACAGCTAGAGGTCAGAGAGTGGGGAAGCCCTAATCATTTGACCAGCCCTGATGCGCTGCAAGTGGGTTCCAATTATCGAACACATACGCAAACAGTAGCTATTTGCTCTGCAATTTCAACTCAGCTCCTCATTGTTTGGCACAGATGGGGTACAGGAGGAACTAAAAATTATTAATATTAGAAATACATTTATTAGTTTCTATATTAACCAGGGTGGCAATTGTAATTTGCAATTAGGTGGTGTGCACTTCATTTAGCAATAGACATTCTTTTAGCTGAAAAAGTCATTTTCACAACCTTCAGAAGTGGAGCTCGTAAATCTTAGATGGTGATATAGCTTCCTCGGCAAAATTGTTGTTTGAATCAAGACCCAGAAACTTCGGCCGATGGTCCACAGGATGGGAAAGACAGGCAAGAGATTGGGTGCTCCCACTCACTTTTAATTGTTCGCGCCATGGTTGATTGTCAATTTTTCCTTTTTAGATTCTTCAAACTTTTTCTTATTTACATTTTTGTCACTAGATTTCAATTTTTTTTTTAATTTCATCATTACACGTTAATTTAACATGGTTTTGTTTCTTGAAATCTGTTTTGATTTGTGTACTTTTTGCATACTCGATGTGGAGTTAAGTAATCTGGTGTTATTGTGTTCTTAAAGAGAAGTTGAATAGTCAGATGAGTTAAGTAATCTGGTGTTATTGTGTTCTCAAAGAGAAGTTGAATAGTCAGATGCTAAATTAAAGATTAATTTTATAAAATTGAATTTTAGGTTCTTAAAAAAAAACTGAAAGATTAAGGACCAAAAAGAACATTTTGTAAAATTAACAAATAAACTAAAAGATTAGAGTGTTTTTTATTCATCCACTGGGCTCCCTCTTACATTTAATTGTTAACGTTTGTTCATTGTCATTTTATCCCTTTTAGGTTTGGAATTTTACCTCGTTGCTGAACTTTATTTCTTCTTTAACTTTTTCATTTTAGTCAGAGAATTTCATTTACTTTGTAGATCAGTCCTTATATAGGGATAAAGAAGAGAGAAAAACATCAAGAGAGAGAGAGCTCTTAATTGACCACAGAAGATACCTACAATCTTGGTGCTTATAACTTTCAATTCAAAAAAGAAAAAGAGAGAGGGCGGGGTGGTGGGGGTTCGTCAACCTTTTGAAGATGCGATCTACTCTATCAAATCCAAGCACAATCCAACTCTTTAATTATAAGCTAGGCACGTAGACCCATCCTAACAACCCGAACATTCCCTCTTTTCTTCCTTTTTTTTTTTCTTTTTTTGTAATGCCTCTTACGATATAATTTTCAAATAATATTAAAACATTTACGATAATACTAGTTTTAGTGTGTATGCTCAATTGATATATATATGATAAACAACAAATTACATGTTACAATTTAAAAAATAAATGCACCTCCGATGCTAAAACTCGCAACATCTAACTTGTCACTCCCTGAATTTAATTTGTTAGGGATCAATCACTTAAAAAAAATTAAAATCTTCTATATTCATATCAAACATTAAAATCACCTTTTAAATAATTACTTTAATTCATAATTTATTTATTTTTATAAAACTTGCTTTTAAAATTATAGTAAGATTTGTTTAAAAATATAAAAAAAATAATGATTTTTGTTAAAATAATGGCTTAAATAATAGAAAAGAAATTTGATAGAAGAGATGTACAGATCATCAAAACTCTCAACGAAAAACAGCTCATCCAGGCATGTATAGATCATCATCATCATGTACCATTGTATATAAAAAAAGACCGATTCGTGCCACTAGTAGTTAAAGGGCTAGACCACATCGTAACCGATAGTTGACCTCTATCACAAACTATTGTGATGTAGAACTACAGCACCTGTGGTACTTTTTAAGTCAAACATTCAACATATGAAGGTAAAATGGCAGCTTCAGAGCATCAAAACACATTTCATGGAAAACTTCAAGTTTTCTTAGTGTCTGCTTCGCCACTGGCAGATGGTACTTCCTTCTCTGCTGACGATGCTTCTTCCGCATTCTCATCCTCTGTGTCATCTTCATCATCTGCACGGATGGGGTGGTTCATTTCTAGGAAATCAGATTATACAGGAATGTTTGCATAGTAGTCTCAAAGTAATAAATCCAAATGGGGAAAAGCACATTGCTTGTATAAATTAGAAGTGACTTACCATCGTCCATTTCAGGAGCAGGCCCATCAAAGCCTCCGCCTCCAAGATTCAGATTCTGAAGTAGAAAGGTTACGATCAAACAGCAGCGTTAGACACAAATAGTTAGAGAAGAGCAGCCCATCCATTCTTATGCAACAAAAACATTGTTACTTACAGGAAAATCAAAACCCATATCCCCCATCTCAGCCTCAGGTGCTCCTAGACACCAGAAAAAAAAAAAAAGAATAATTAGCCAAACTAAATTGCAGGGCAAGCATTGCAAAAATATAATGGCATGGAATGAGAATTGGAATCTAGAGGGATAAAGGCTTACCCTTACTAGTGAACTCCTCATCCTCATCAATCCATTTATCCCAATCAACAGTCAAGAACACTGGAGGTTTTCCGGTTGGTTTTATCAATCTGCTCCACCATTTATTCTCAGCCTTCTTCACAATGTACTGGATACTTCTGGAGCCAATACTGGCCTTGCTCTCCTGCAAGTAGTATTAAAAACTTCATATTTGGCAAAATATATATTTAAAAAGACAGGTTCAGGTACGAGGCAGAAAGGGCACTTACCTCTACAATGACCTTGTCTAATAGGTCAAGTTCAACTTCATAGGGTATCTTCTCCACCCCACTGCTAGCAGAGAAGAAAAATTTCCCTTCGGGCTCGATTTTAAGCTTTACATCCTGTGCATCAGGAAGCTGCACGGTGATGAACAAATTGTCGGATCTCTGGGCCCATTTCACTGAAGGATGACGGCTGAAAGGTTGAATGTCCAATGCGACATAAGAAATACAAATATTAACAAATTTCCACCATAAATACAACAAGTAAAAATATCGTCTGCAGCATTCGATTAGATTGATGTCTATATACTCATAATACAAAATGACATCGAACAATTGGGAGGGAGGACTGAATACAATTTTTACAGGTAATCCAAGAGTAACAAAGGCTGATAAGTTTTTCCAAGAGTTAAAGCAACCAGATTAATGCTACCATGCTCCACTCTACATATAACTCCTCGAAATCATGTCTAACAATCTCATTTTCCCAACAGGCCTTAATCACAACAAGGAATAACACAGATTGCTATAGGAGCACACCACATTTTAGCTTTTCTTTTTATTTTTTGTCCAATTTCTAATCGATGAAACAGAACGAATTTCGCAAAACAAAATTTACATAGAGGGGAAAAGATTTCTTTGAAAAAACATAGAAAAAAAAAAGAAAGCAGAAAGACAACCATCACAGACAATAAACTGTGGTTCCACCACCCATCCATTGAAGACACACACATAACCAGACACGCAAATCACAAACGTCGCCTGCTTAAGAAACTAGTCCAAAATACCAGATCCAACCATGAAGGACAAGAAATCCCCAAAGAAACCCTAAGTTTCCTTAGAGAAATGGGCGTCTAGCAACAAACTCAGGGGGGTGTCTAGCTTAGTACAAGTATTGAAGATAATCTATCTATCAAGATGACAATATTAGCAGTACCTCATTATGGTCAGTGAGTAAGAAATTAGTGCAGTGAGCAGCAGGGAAGAGAGGAAGGGAAAAGAGGAGCTAACGGCGAGACTTGTTCTTTGCGTGTGATTTTAGTCAGATAGAGATATTCTTAATTTTATTGTGAAGGAAGGTATGGGTCGTTTTATAGACCGGTCGAAGGAAATGTAAAACCCTAACTCAGCGACCATGTCTAGATGCTTCCATTCTTGTACCTGGTACCTCAGGGGGTATTTTTGGGATTGTCTTATTTTGGTATTCGGCTCGACCGGTCGAGCCGGGTAAATTCTTCTATGAGGGCGGGCGCCATACATCTTGTTATTGTGGGGGTTTTCTTTTCATTTTTATTAATTAGATGCTGAGAATATTCAATCTAAACGACAGTCCATCGAGTATTTTACGACCAGAATTGGATTTCAGGTGTCATAATTCCTCTCAACGTTATATGTCCTTCGAACACTCCTCCTTAAATTAAAATTACCAAAAAAAAAAAAAAAAAAACTAAAAGAGATCGGCTTAATTTTTATGAGACAATTCATGTGAATTGTGAATTGCAATCGTGTTATATATTTTTTATATTTTTGATTTTTTAATTTAATCATTATATTAATTGAAATTTTAAATTGATAATTAGTTTTTGATTTTTATTTTATATGTTTATTGAGGTCTCACAAGGTAACTTGTTACGGGTTAATACTTAATTTCATCAAAAAAAATTAAAATGAATTTAATTATAATTTTTAATAAAATCTTTTAATATTGTATTGATTGGGATTTAAAGTTGATAATTTATTTTTTTATTTTTTTATAGTTATTTCATTTATAAAAACCCATTTCGCTATGTATTTTCATCGTACATTTCACAAAAAATAAACCAAATTTATTGCATGTCAAAGATTAAAAACGATAGAATCAAAATTATATTAGTTAAATATTTAACGGTCCTTTAAAAAAAACAAATTAATGTGTCAAAAATCATAGTAACGGATTGTTTAGATAGCTGGATCCAATAATTTTATAAGAAAACTTGAAATCTTGCCTGTTCAATCGACAAAGAGAAAGCAAAAGGATTCTTCATCTTTTCCCCCACTTACAGGCTGAACATCCCATTCACACACGCTGCCAAGCTTCCTCCAAGCATCGGGATGATGCTTTGGAGAATTCTCAAGAAGGAAGAAAGAGTTCCCAAGCACGCATAACAGAATCAACATGGAACTGCTGTGGAAGGCTTGCGTTGCAAACAACAGACTGCTGGCCAAGAACATGACTTGTTTATCGGAAGAACTGGCAGAAGGAAACAGTCACCGAAAACTTCTAAAAGCTGGCGTATATAATTTACTTATCCCCCATTAAGAGTTGACAAGCACGACATCATATCCACAGCTTCTACAAAACGGAGTCCTGAAGAGGCATTCCCTGCAGAGGGCCATGAAAAGTTTCTACCAGTGCTTTCCAGCATCTTCAGATATCTCGTGTTCTATTAGAAAAAACTAATCTGCTATTAGAAAGAGAACATAAGACGTGTGATAGACAAAGCATTCTCCTCAATTTGTCACAGGCAGTGCGTACTTCTTGACGCATTATCGTACAAAAGTGTTGAGAAAACTAGAAATAAATAATTTGATATCAATTTACTTGGATTAATTTATAATTTATAAGTTCTAATTTATTTATTTATTATGCAATTAAAATTAGGATCAAACAATTAATAAAAATAATACAACAATCACACAAATCAACATCAAAATTTTTACATGAAAAACCCAATGCAGGAAAAACCACAAGACCGTAGTCCACTTAAAACTTTCACTAATAACAAATAATGGGTTCACAACTATTTTTTTTTTTTAATTTAACTAAGAATTACAACATATATATCATCAAGAACAGCCTATTCTTGAAATACAACAAAATTAAAGAGAAATGTTTGAGAAAAACTCACAACACTGATAGCCTCGTTTTCTATCAAAACACTTAGCTTCCACACCATCAATTTTCGATCCAATAATTACAATGAAGAGTAATGTGTCTAAAAGCTACTGTCAAAATCTCAGTCCGATCCAATGGTGAATGTGCTAGAAATCAAAAAATAAAAACAGTCAATTCAGCTATCTCAACTTTCTCTTTTTCTTCTATTTTTTTTTCTTTGATAAAAATTACTATTACATTTATAATACAACTATATTTAAATTAAAAAAATAATTTATAATAATTAATATAATGATCCCATCATCATATCATATAATACAAACCACCCACAATAAAAAAAAAGATGATTTAGCAATAGTAAAGGCTAGAGGCAAAGAAATTCTCAAAAGCACCCCCAGAACCTATGCCCACCTTCCATATATTCAAGCCTTCCTCACCTTCGGCTGCTCGTGAAAAATACACCTAGCAGCGGAGCTCCGAGGAAATCCTACTGGCACCAATAACCTATGAGTCCATGACATCCATCCTTTTTAAGCTCCATTGTTAAGTAACACACGATGACTACAAGAATACCCTTACTGTTTACTAAACTCCTTCAGAGTATCCGAGGATCTCTAAATGCTATAGATAGACGCTAGCTCATATAACCCAAAGAAAAATAGCTCAGTATCAATTTTCTTCCATGTCATGATCTCATTGCTATTGATCCCTTCATCACTCTATACTTGCATCATCTTTTCTACAAGCTGTGTTTTCTCGTATAGGAAGAAATCTATGTCGGAAAAAACTTCCATCGTTCACATCAAAAGGATCATAATTTCACAACAAAGTAACATAAATGGCAAACAGGAACTACTTGAATAGGTTCAGTAACTAACCAAAAAGAGTACATGAGCAACAACAGCCTGAACTGGTTGTTGAAGCAAAACACCCTTAACCACCACCAAATTCTTCTCTTCCTCCTCTTTTTTGGTGTGCAGCCGATAGTTTTCTAAAGGCAGGAATAGCTGGTAAAACCCCGCGTACAACCAGTAACTAACAATCGGGGCAAAAATGCCCATCACTTCATCACTCACATAACTTCCCAAAACACCATAGTCAATCCAATTTACAAAGCATACAGCAAGTATCAACTCTTTAGTTCCATACCTAAACTGCTCCTCAAAGTCTGCGGATTCGAAGCTGCATTAACATTACAGATCTACAGCCATAATGTTCCTTCTACTTACAGTCTGTTTGGGAAGGCTGCAACGGATTAACCTGGAAGTCTAAAAAAAACAAAAAATCAGAGATTTGAAGCAGCATGTTAAAAAAAGAAACAAAAACAAGTAAACCTTCGGATATGTGGGGATTTTCATTCTGTGATTAAACCTTTATCAAAGACATGATTGAGAAATCATTGTGAGGTATAGAGTGTGATTTCACGAAGGTTTTTGTTTTGGCAGAGATTATTCACAGTTCCTGTTTACATACGACCCTGCCATTATAAGTCACACCATCCTTCTTAGCATACGACCCTGCCATTATAAGTCACACCATCCTTCTTAGCATACCACCCTACCATTATAGAGTTGCAAAGATCATAGAAGACAGCTGTTTGAACTTTTAATCGATAGGCAGGTTCAAGCTTGGTGCCAAATTGATAGCGACAAACGGAAGCAAACATCGTTGGGTTATCAAAATCAATATAACTAAAAGACATAGCTGAAGGAACCGCAGGTGCAAGGTGGTCTTGCCCAGCTCCAAGAAGCTTGGCAGGGATTTTTGGATTTATACGCGTTCTCCTCAAAATAGAATGTCGAGCCTTTTTAATATTGTTTTGCCCACAACTGCTTTTAGCTGGTTTTGTTCTGTAAATAGTGTTTGGTTAGGGCATGCTTACTTTTGGGATGACGGGGTCCAATCACTCCTAAAAAACAATTTTTTTTTTTTAAAAAAAAAGAAAACTAGCAACCATGGCACCCAAAAAATTGCTTGGAATTTTGTTTCGACAAAAAGAAATGATTGTGACAAAGTTTTAACAAGATGGTGCTAGCAGATTACGAGCATGAGAGTGGAATTGAAAATTAGTGTAAGCAACTTCCAGCACTCTCGAGGATCATAAAAGTACCAAGGACATCAATCTCAACAGATTGGAACAAATAAAGTGGAAGACAATATGAGACGGATATGCTACATACTGCGATAACCCAGAGTATCGAAAATACAAATCTTTGGGTAGCATGGTACAAATTACCATTACCAGCAGGACAATATACCTTCACAGGACTAGAAAAACAAGGAACACCCCATGGAGTTGCTTCAAGCTTATAATGTCAAACAAACAATTCTAATTCATGTTTCCTCGAAGAGCACAACCCAGCCAAAGTATATTCCTTTGTTAAGTGAAAGGTTGAAATAATACTAGAGAAGTGTCGACCTGTAACTAGTCCTTGACCAGTCTCGCCTCAAAACCACCTTCAGGTCGCTTTACAAGAGTGTAAGGCATATGAGTCCCCAGAATTTTATCCCAAATGGAGAAGAATGGCTGAGAATAATTGTACTTTGTGCCCGGCAGTTGATGGTGGATGTCATGATAAGCGGTGTTATTCTGGAAAAAAATATGGAAGATATTGCCAGGCAACCAGAGTCCACAATGATCATCAACCGTTTTAACTGTAGCGAAGCAGAAGAAAATGACTGATGTCCGTGCAGTCATTCCTGAGATGAGGAATGCAATGGCACCACCGATTGTGTCGAGCAAGAGACCCTCCAGTGGGTGGTTATAAAGTGCCCCTATTGCATAAGGTACGACTAGCCTGTGATGCTGCGAGTGGATGTGGCGGTATAAAAATTTGTTCTGATGCATATACCGGTGCATAAAGTACTGCCAGGTATCCATGACAAGCATTCCAATAATAATTTGCACAATCTGGATAGGAATAGAGGGCTGGATCGTGATTCCAGATTCATCAGCTGTTGATGTCACCTGTAGCAACAATGCAGGCAAAAAACAGTTATATGGTGAAACTTAAAACAAATACAGGTCAACGTCCTAGACCGTGCAAGTCCAACAATACCACCAAGCAATTGACAAAATTATCATCTAAGTCCTAGAATCAATGATCTCTCAATCACTCCACATGCTCCTACCAAAGCAGGGATATGGGAGGGAGGGCTAGGAGATAATCCTACCATTCAGTACTTACAAATGAAGAGAGCCTGCAACCCTATAGCTGCAAGTCCTAGACTCTCATCTTTGCACAAAACAAGGGTCAAGGTAAATAAATAATTATTTGGTAACAGCAGCTATATTAAGAAATACAAAAGACCAATAGCAATGAAAAAAATATCAAAACTCCTGACTTGTTTCAATGTCCAAAATGCTCATTTTCATTCCACAGCAGCAACTGGAATCTTAAGGTGAGTGGAGAAAACTTTCATAATTGGAAAACCAAGATAGAATTTCCGAGTGTTCATGAAAGGGCATCCAATCAGAAACATGGTAACTAGAAAATAACCAAAATGAGATTTGAATGTTTTATCCATAAGTCTTTTCTCGGAACCTTTATTGAATCAACATATTGTATCTCACAGACTCTGAAAATGATATAAGACAACTAAAAAGAGACTCCTGCTTCAAGAAGAATAAAAAGGGTTTAGGACACAGCTGGATCCAATAACTTTACAAACATGACAATCAGTTTCTGCTTACTCTGCCAACAAAAAATACCAATGTTCCTGTATAGCTGTTAAAAAAAGGAAAAGAAAAATGAAAACAGAACACAATGGCAGAAAGAATAACAGCCAATTCAACTTCTAACATTTAAGAAACTTAAAATGTTGCATCTTGAATCAACATATAGAAATTATTCAACTTTTTCTCCGCCTATAAACTTAATATCCCATTCACAGACAAAAACAATGTCAATACTGCTGGTCTTCTTAAAACCAAGGCATCAGAATCATGCACTGAAGACCACTATCACAGAACAAAAGATTGAAAAAATTCCCAAGCACTCAAGAGTAAAATTAACATGTGATCAGCCATGTAAGGCTCGCAAGTACACATAGCACATTACAAGAACTATACTCTTGTTGTTTATCTAAAGAACTGCACGCAAGTAACAAAAGGAAATCCATCTCCAAGAAGCAAGTTGAAACAAAGAACTAGTAGTAAAAATCATAGACCAATAACAACAAAGACCAAGCCTCAACCCCAAACTAGATGGGGTCGGCTATATGGATCCTAATGTGCCAATCCTAAGCAATCATAGAACACAAAGTAAAGGAGAGTAAACCAGCAAGCTATTACAAGTTCTAATCCACATCAAGCCCCTCCTTTGGAACCTTTTCAATGTATTAAATAGCTTAATGCTATTAAATTCTTCAATGTCATTCAACCTATAACCCATGGTCTTCTCTTCTTTCATGACCACAACTCTAATTCGACTCCTTTATTAGATCAGCTACTTGTCTACTTTTATTTCTACCTCCTCTCTTTCAGCATAACAGATCCTTATTAAATGCTTGTAAAAGCAATGTAATAGATAAAACAGTCTCTTCAACTAGCCAACAATAGTGTACACTCCTTAAAAAATCATATAAAATACATGACTTAATAGCAGAGGTAAAGCCTCGAGGATCATGGATGGGCTATAGCCTCCCTAGCCCAAGGAAATCTCAAAAGGTCCTCCATGAAGTGCGCCTAACTTCGTATCTAACAAAAAAGGCCCTCCACACTTTTGGCTGGTAAAGGAAAGCATACCTACCACTGGCACTTCTAGGAATCACTACCAGCACCAATAAACCATGAGTCCTTGAGATCCATTGTTAAGTAATATACACGAGGAAATTAAGAATTTTACCCTTACTTTTTCCAAAAATCCTTCAGAATTTATGAGAATCTTTAAATGATATTGGTGGATGTTAACAAAATTAACCCAGAAAGAGAGAGCTCGGTAGTCGGTATCACTTTCCTTTCTAATAATCACCCACAATGCTATTGATACCTTGGCCACTCTATACTTGCATTTCTATAACCTGTGTTTTTTCATATAGGAAAAAATCTATATCGAGAAAAATCCATTTGTTCACGCCAAAAAGGGTCACAATTTCACAGCAAAATAACATAAAAGGCAAACAGGAATTACTTGAACAGTTTCAGTAACTAACCAAAAAGAGTGTATGAGCAACAGCAGCCTGAAGTAGTTGTTGAAGCAAAACACCCTTAACCACCTTCGACAGGGACAACAAATTCTTCTCTTCCTCCTCTCTTCTAGTATGCAACCGATACCCATCCAAAGGCGGCAATAGCTGGTAAAACCCACCGTACAACCAATAAATGACAATTGGGGCAAAAATGCCCATCACTTCATCGTTCACGTAACCCTCCCAAAACACCATGTCTAATCCAATTTACAAAGGCAACAACAAGTATCAACTCTTCAATTCCAGACCTAAACTGCACCTCACAATCTCCAGATTCGAAGCTGCATTTAAAACTGAAGATCAACAACTTTAATCTTCACTCTACATAACCTGAACATCACCAAAAAAAACAAATCAGGAATTTAAACGAAAAAACGTATATATAAATAAAATAAAAACGAAAAAAGAAATTTTGATTGCCATGATTCCTGCTCAAAAAAAAGTAGAAATGAATTTCCACACTTCTAATCATAGTTTCCAGGGAAAAAAGGAACAAAAACATCACAATTCATGCTAACGAGGTTCAAATTAACCACACCTTGCTTTTCATTTGTTACTATAAATAAAGGAACAAAAAAGAAAACATCATATCATCCGCGACTAATTAGCCAACAAAAAAGCCTAAATCAAAGTTCACCTTTTTCCAACAAAAAAATTGAAGACCTGGGTAAATAGAATATTAAAAAAAAAATTGAAAGAAACGAATTGAGGTTTGAGCCATCGGTTACTTACAGGGAGAGATTGCGGGCGCAATGAAGCTGTTGTCGCCGCCGCCGCCGTCGTCAGAAACAAGAGGCAGGCAGACTGGTTTAGCGAACGTCAGATTATTTAGATCTAACCAGAGCGAAGCAGAGGGCCTGCCCTGTTGTTTTGATCAACGTTAATGACTTATTGGTGACAGCACAGGTTTGAGATTATTCAATGTGTGATGACATGATTTTTTTTATTTGTTTTTTGTCCGCCCCTTTGATTTTTCTTTTTTAAAAAAAAACAATCAATGCAGCCGACCTGGCCCGTGATACGTCCGTATAGCATCGGGGTCTTCTGATAGCGGCTGGATGGATGAGTGCGCGTTGGATAGACAATAATAATAACGTCTGCTGAGAAAAATCAGCAAATACTAATTTAATTTAACAGATTTTTCTCTATTTTCTTTTATGGTCTAGATTTGGAAAGCGGCGAGATAAAAGAATTTAAGCAATTGAGGGCGGAGACTTTGTAAATTGGTATTATTGCAGCTTGTTATTGTTAACAAATTATCATATATATATATATATATGGATAGTCTTACCAGATATTTGTCCCGAAATCACTCTCTAGGAAATCTCACGTGTTATGTGAGTTGATCATATTAATAATTCTTGTAAGTTCTTGATATATTTTATTTTCTCCAGTTTATTTATCCATTAAATCCCGTGAATTGGATGAGTGGATCCCTCGAATAGATTTCATTTAAACAATTCCAGTATAGTATAAAGATTCAACTTTCCGAAAATGGATTCGGAATTAAACTTCGTGTAATTAAATTATTCATGTAATTAAGGTTATCTTTACATAATTCATCTCATAGAAAAATAATTACAGAACATACTAGATGCTGATCAGCTTTGCGTTATGGATCTAATTTTTTTCATGAAAAAGTAAAATAGCATTTAGGTGTTTGGAGTTTATTTTTTTTGTAAAAAAAATCAATTAATTAGGTTACAGCTCCTACCAAGGCTAATATATTGGTTTTATTTCAATTAAACAATAAAAAAAAACAATAACAACAAATAATGTAAAAAATACCTATCATAATAATAATCTGGAGAAAACAAAAATATAAAATTAAATAGAACAAAGAGAAAAAAACCTAGCCCGACCTAATTTAAGGTAGCATAATATACATATTACGTGAATAATAAGTACTTAATCAACCTAATTTAATATATGAAATTTATAATTTAAGTTATGAGATTATGATAATTATATAAAAAATAAAAAATATATATAAAAATCTAGTTTTTTTAAGAAAACTAATGTCGAAAGAAAAATTTAAAAAAATATCAACTTATATTTACTCTTCAAATTTGTGACTATGCTAATTAGACTCGAATCAAAAATAGAAACATCACAAAACCTAATCCCTATCAGATTAAAAATTAAATAAAAAAATTAATTAATTATACAATAAAATATATGACAAGAGAAAAATAATAATTAAAAGATTGATTTTTAGGGTTATTTTTTCATAATTTTAAAATTCTAATATGATAGGCTTATCCAAAATCTAAACCAGTTTAAATTTAAAACAACTCTATTTTATCTGGTCAACCTATCAAAACTCATCTAAATTTTCTTTTTCTTTTTTTTCAAAGAAAAACAAGTAACATAATCAATAGCAAAAAAAAAATAATAACAAACAACATCAATTAGCCTTCTAATTCTAGTACAAACAATTAAAAAACCACTAAATCTTTCTGAAATCACAAATCTGCCACCACAACTACAGTTCTTTCCGGTTGATTCTCTAGCCATAACCCTACCAACAACAACAACGGTTGCCACAACTCCACATGTGACAAGGAAATTAGCGAAGTGAACGAAAAGGACCGTCGCAAGAAGAAGTTAAAGTTGATTCTTACACTGTCCAGAACACATACTAATTCAACATTGTTGAGCTCTTTTGGAGAGGAATCAACGACCAAAAAAAAAGAAGAACACACGTCAAATAAAAAGAGGAAAATCAATGGACATCAGAGTGAAAAGGTTAGGTTCAAATTACCCATAGAATAAAAAAAAAGTAAGGTTAGGAAGGAAATCAACACAAGAAAAACCTTTGAAAAAGGAGCTTCTACAAGCTTTTGACATGAAAGTTACTTGAAAAAAAGGCTTGTGAAGGCTTTTGAAAAAAAAAATCTCCTTCAAATGTGAGCTTGTGCATTTGATTTTTAAAAAAATGTTTTTCATGAATAAAAATCTTTATATTTTTATTTATTTTAAAAAATTGAATTAATTTTTCTGATCGGGTTGACTATCCCACCACGTTTAATAATGTTGTCATCTAATATTTAATAGCATGTCAATTGACCTATATCTTTGATTACGTGTTCAATTTTCAGCACCCGAGCCTGTTTTTTATTGAAAAAAAAGGGCCGCGGCATAGCTAGAAAAATCTAAACATGATTTGACAATCATTAAAATCATGCTTATCTCGTCAGGGTGCTCAGACTGCTCAGAAGTTTCACTCTGCCATTTTTTTAATGTGAAAAGGTTGGTTTTCCCACCGGTCAATGTATCAAAACTCTCATCGGTCGTGTCTGAATTGTACACATCGGGCCGTCGAGACATCTTTCCCACCGGTCAATATATCAAACTCTCAGTTGTCGAGTCGGAATAGTATACATCCGGCCGTCGAGACACCTTCATCGAAGAAAGTAGTCTCGGTGGTGGTCATATCAATGACATGTTTTCTTTTGTTTATTTGTTTGTGTATTTATTCGCTGGAGGAAAATTCGAGTAATCTGGCTGCTGAAAGAGTCTTAGGACTTGAGATTCATAAAGTCAAAATCCACCATACTTATCTGTAATTCATTCAACTTCCTGGCGTCATTTACGTTTGATCCGTGGTGTGAACATGTTGGTGAAGAAAAGTAATCCACTCTTGGTTTCCCGGAGGTTTCGTGCTAACGATGCGTTTGATAGTGATTGTCCCGCAAGCTTACATCATTCGATTCCTCTCGTGACGGAAAAAAGGAGTCGATTCCTCTCGAAATGATGCAATATTCGGTGTGAAAATCTCTCGACATTGAATGCATGAATATGATCTGGTCAGCAAGTCGATCACTGAACCTCCAGTCCAGCGAGATCTATCAAGCTATTGAATCAGTCCAAGAATTAAAAAAATATATAAAAACATAGAAATTGTTGTGTCTCATCTTTACATGTTATTAATAATTAAATCATATGTGCACGGAAAATAGAATACCCTTAGACTGCATAGAGCCTATTTGGTTTTATGTTTTGAGAATATTTTTGAAAAATAAATAAATTTATTTTTATTTTTATTATTTATCCATTTCAAATTATTTTTTTATGTTTTCATATTATTTTTATACATGTTAGTAAAAAATAAATTTTAACAGTAAAAAATTATTTTAAATAACAACAAATGAAAAAACAAAACACTATTAGTCTGATTTGAACAATACAACAACGCTAAGGAATTGATATTTTTTAGAATTTTCCGAGAAGGACATGTCCTCTGGGTCAAATTGTTTACCGGCTGACTGGCAATCTAATTTGGGCGTCCATGATCCAATCTGTTTTCTTTTCCACAGTGGAGATAATATCTCCTTGTAAGGATAACGTTTGAAAACCGTGTTTTTAAAAAAATTATTTTTTTTTATATATATTTTAGATTGTTTCATTATACTAATTTTTAAAATAAATTTTCTGAAATAATCACAACTTTTACTCG
This sequence comes from Populus euphratica, assembly GCF_000495115.2. Classification (NCBI taxonomy): domain Eukaryota; kingdom Viridiplantae; phylum Streptophyta; class Magnoliopsida; order Malpighiales; family Salicaceae; genus Populus; species Populus euphratica. The sequence continues at coordinate 1,872,448 of NW_011499869.1, read as the reverse complement.
TGTTTAACACAATTTAGAGGAGGACTGTTTTTTGCGCCCCTACCTCCATGTTTTGAATCCAATACTAATTCATTCTTTGAGCGTAATATTACTTGCCTTTTTAATAATCTTATTTAATTTAAATATTGATTTGATTTATATTAGGATTCACTTTTATCCCTAGGTTTTTTTACTTCTACCAAGCATCTTTGATATTTTAACCCCTGAATTTATTTAAATCAATAACACTCCATGCTTGGATCTTACTCCCTTTACATTTTTTTTTTCAAATTTTTAACCCGTACCAAACGCAATTAATCTAAAGTTGTGAGAATTATGTTTGGTATGCAGAAATAGGAGGTTAAAGTTATTCTGATTTTGCACTTCCTTTCTCCTGACTTGGCACACTAAAAAAAATTCATGAAGGGCAACGCTTGACCCTCAAAGTAGAGTCATGTGTTGCCTCTAATGATGCGGAGAATAAATTTGTTAAGGGGAGATTTTTTCTGTTAGTTTTTGCATCTCCCCTCTTTTCTTTTCTTTTTTTAATATAACATCTTTTTTTTTTCTATTTTGGCTTACACTTTGCATCCGGACCCTTTAATTTTTTTATATATACATAGGCATATAAAAAATTAGTTCAATATGTTAATAGTTAATAGGATCCGTCATTACTCATTATTTGTTAAAATCTGTACCAAACACACTCAACGCTTCAGCCCTTGATAATTTTTTAATTCTTTAACATTTTTCCTTTGAATTTTTAACATGATAGCAAACACAATCTGGTCACATTAATTAGTTCTGTGAATTTAGGAGAGCAATAGTTTTTCATGTATGCCAGGCACATAATTCAATCAGAGGTGAGCATTTTTAAATTAAAAAAAAAACTAACTAAATTAATTAATTATATGTATGTATGTATGTATGTATATAACTAAATTTAACTAAATCAAGGTTTGAGGACTGACCGAGCGATAAAGTCAACTCAACCCTGCGGGTTTAAAGAGATTAGAGGAATTACTAATTTATGTCTGGCGGCAAGAAGAGCCAATTAGTCTCTTGATCCAGAGAAACTAGGAGGCGAGCGGTCCCTTTCTCTCAATTCTCAGGTGAGCAGTTTTTAATTAAAAAAATAACTAAATTATATATATACATACATACATACATATATATATATATATATAGAGAGAGAGAGAGAGAGATAAAAACTACTTCAAATCTATCGTTTTTGATTAGATGATGATTGGTTTTTTAAAGAGAAAAATTGGCAGAAACATGTTGTTTTTTAGTGGGTTTTTATGGTAATATTGAATTTTATAAAACAATGGGCAAAACCAAAATAACTTTATAAAATAAATAAAATAACTGCAGATACTGAACAACATATATAAATATAATCATAAAGATAAAAGAAATTAAATATGTAATTGCAAGAGTTTGTTGCAAGTAAAGCCTGTTTAAAACACGGAATACACCACGAACAATATGAACTTCATGTTCTAACAAAAGTATGCAAATCTTAAGAGTGGGCTGCATGTGGAGTCGTGGAGGAGATCGAGTGAGAAGGGTGGAGGGAAGAAAGGAGGGGTGCGACTATTGAATATTAGGGTTTGAATCCTTGAAAGATAATTGTCTTTTGTTTTCATTGATCTTTAAATTTTTTCCTTAGTTTGGTTTTTTCTGTTGATGTTTTATTGTTTATTTTTCACCTAAAAAATATCCTCTTGTAAAAATAAAAAATACATGTTAATAAAAAATAAAAATTCATTCAATGAAAAGGTATTTTTTGAGAATTTAAATTATTTTATTTTTTTTATAAGTACCTATTTTTATCCTAGCAAGACTAAATAAAAATCTAATTAAAAAACTGTCCAGCGACTACTCTCGGTTTAAACTAGTACAGGCTCCAGACCCCTCGAGGCTAGAAAAGTATTCTACCGCTCTGCTCTAATATATCCAAACGATAGCGACATACGTGCATATATCATCTTGCCCGGCTTGCCACGTCTAAACCTATCCCAACATATCTATACCTGGAACAGTAGTGTCTTGTGTCTCCTTGCTCACGTGACAGCAGTGCAGCTTTGTCTATCTGGGATTATAGCATAATTATAGTTTAAAGTGTTTTTAAAAAAATATATTAGAATAATATTTTTTATTTTTAAAAAAATATCTTTAACATCAACATATTTAAATATTTAAATATATAAAAAATAATTGTTTTTTAAAAAATACTGTTAAAGAGCTATACAATGACATTATCCAATACCTCCCATTAACGTGGATATAGATGGACCATGAATGCAATCGTCCTATCTTACACTTTCTCCTGCTTTGTCGTTTGTATCAAACCCGACAGCTGTTTTTTTCCCACCAAAACATGCAGCCCTCTCGATGGCATCTCTTCTTATATTCTACAATGAAGTTATATTCACGTTACGGAGAGGGGAAGCACTGTTCATTCCAGCAATTTTTTTGTTTTTTTTACACTTTAGGCTCTCGATTTCTCTGTCTTCTTTTTTGGTATTTTGAAATTGCTCTCACTTGGTGATTTGTTTTCATACGTGCATGGGATCTCGGGGTGCTGAGATAATATTTCATCACTTGGTTAACTATTAGTTTGGTGAAATAAAATTTAATTTTATTAATTTTAAATATTTAAAATTTCAGGGACTGGATTTGATGCTTGAAAGAATTGTATAGTTCTTTTCTTTTTTTTTTCTTTTTTTCTTTTTGCCAATATCAATGACTAATTAGCAAGGTCAAGGGAAAGCATGTCTCTTTTTGAATTACAGTCCATCAACTTTTTTTTTCTTCACTCTGGTCCCTTCACATTTGCTTTGCACAAGATTTGACTTCATACCTTGTTTTGATTGCCTTAATACAAAGATTTTGCAATATTCAGGGAAATTTCAAGTGATTTGTTGATGTTTAGTTTTATAAAATAAAACATAATTCAATTTATTTAGAATAATTAAGTGTAAAGGAATTGACAATAAAACTAAAACTAAGTACAAAAACTTAGGTAAACTGCTTAGCGCGTGCAGCTAGAAAAAACTTGTTATGTTTCAATAATGCATGTGGCTTCTTTTAACAGTCGGAAAATAACTTTTACATTAGTATTGAAAGATGCTAGTTGTGCTCTTCCCATTGTCTAATGCATGCTAATAAAGATGGAGGGGTCTTGATAAATTTTTTAAATTCTCCTCTTACTTTTCTCTTTTCTTTTATTAAGATTCAAACTAACTTGTCATGTTATTTTATTTCGATATCAGATTTGATCTTTATTTTTTTAAGTATTGTTTGTTTGTTTAAAATTATTTTTTATTGATTTTTTTTTCAATCTCATCTCTTGTCACTTGGTTTCATTTATTTTTTATATTAAATTTAATAATTATTCTTTTAATTACTATTTATTTTTATCAGTTTTCAAATGATTTTAAAAAAATTTCACTTATCAACATTTTGTTTTATTTTTAATGCAAATTCAATCCTTGTTTTTTTTTTATTGTTTATTTTGTTTAGACCCCTGTTTTGATTTTTTTTTAACCTCATTCCTTGATATTTAGTTATTTGAGAATTTAACCTTGTATTTTTTTTTGTTTGTCTTTTATGAGGTCGGTCACAATCTTATGATCCAAGTCACTGTTTTGAAAAATAACTTGAATTGATTTCAGTTTTCTCATCACTTTTTATTTATTTTTGTTAATCTCATCACTAACATTAAGTTGATTGAGGATTAATCTTTATAATTTTTTTATATTTTTTTATACAGGGTTATTTCAATCTAACATCTTGATTAATGTGTTTGATGTGTTAACCTGAGTCGATTTGATTTTTTTTTTTAGTTTTTTCCTTTAATGTTTGGGTTATTTGAGTATTCAGATTCATAGTTTTATTAAATTTTCTTTGTACAAGGTTGTTCCAGTTGCATAACTAAGTTGTGAAATTAACAGGTTGACTCAAGCAAAATCATTTGTTTTAATTTGATTATATTTTTAATTTTATATTTTAATATTTAATTTACTTGAAATTGAGTTTTTAATTTTTTCTCACTTTACTTTTGAAGTAGTTATCATGATCTCATTTAATTTTTGTTTCATTGTCAACTAAGATTACACAGATCTTCTAAAAATATTAGAATGATATTTTTTTTCATAACACTGATAAATATTTTTTTTTAAAGTTGATTGTTATTATTATTTTGTTTAGTTTGATTATTCATTTTGTTGTTGTTGTTTTTTAAAAAATTATATTATTAAATTAATTGAGTTTATTAAATTTAGTTAAGTTAATGATCCAAATCTCATACTCTTCTTACTCTTTTAATTTTTTTTTAAAAAATCAATCTCAACCAACATCATCACATTAGCCTCCAATCTAGTTAATAACTGTAACTCAAAGCTTACCATTGCAAGGAGAAAGATATTTTTTTTTAAATAAATTACATACATCAACTTCTTCACACCCACATTTTTAAGGAAATACAAAGTGATGGTCGAGTTTAAAAGCCGCCTTATAATAAAAAAATAAAAATAAAAATTAACTTTTAGCAGATAAAAATAAAACTTAATGGCTTAAAAAGTTTTATTTTTTCCCGTTTGATTTTTTAATATTTACATTTAAATATTTTAATTTTTGAATAAATAACTAATAAACAACTCACAATATCACACTGATCGGGCTCCTTTTTGTTACAGAAAAGCTAAATCAAAACATTTTTCCAAAAATCAAAACTAGTCCCTATAAAATCCTGTCAGCGAAAAATACTTTTCCTAAAGAAATCAATTTAGTCCCTCTAAAACCCTCCACATACATCACAACACACTCGCTCCTACAATAACACACACAACTCACCAACCCACCCAATCAAAACCTTGAAAAGTGCAAGTGAGGTTCTGGCCTAGCGGTGGGAAGAGCTTGTCCCTTTCCTCCGCACCTAGGTTCGAACCTCACCATACACGCCTGTCACTCGCGCGGTGCCTTACCTGCTCACTAGGCTTACAGGATGTTCAGTGGGCCGTGGGGATTAGTCGTGGTACGCGTAAGCTGGCCCGGACACCCCACGTAAATAATAAAAAAAAAAACCTTGAAAAGCAAACTTCAGGGCCCATAAGATTAGTCGTGGTGCGCACAAGCTGGCCCGAACATCCACGTTAATCTAAAAAAAAACTTGAAAAGTATACAAAAAGGCTCGAAGTAATTTCGCGTCCGCTTCTTTAAAGTCCACCACACTCTCCCTGTGCCTGGTCATTACTTTGCTTGATCAGCAAACAACTTTATATATTTTTTCTAATTGAAAAATTTCTCTCAAATTTCTCTATCTCTTCGTCGGTCAATCTTATCGATGACGGTGACCACGGACTCTTGTTTCGGCGCTGATGATAAGGAGTGGCCTCCTGGGTTCAGGTTTCACCCGACAGACGAGGAGCTTGTGGTTTATTACCTGAAGAGGAAGATCTGCAAGAAAAGGTTAAAACTTAATATTATTCGCGAGGTTGATGTTTACAAGTGGGATCCTGAGGAGTTGCCTGGTATGCCATCCTTTTGAAGTTTTTTTTTTAATGGCGTTGACCTGGGTTTTGTTCTTGTCTGATTTTTGAGGGTTTTGTTTGGTTTGGAGTTGATGGGAGGATTTAGGGTTTGATTTCAGGAATTAGGGAGTTGATCAACGTTAATTAGTTTGTGTATCAGAAATAATGATGTGGGTTTTCTGTGGATTATTGTCTGGTGAGTTTTTTTTTTAATGGTCTGGAATGGTTTGTTGTGATGAAATTGGTTTGATTGAATCATTTTAAAAGTAAATGTTGTTTCATTTGGTTTTGGTACAAGGTGAACCTTTTTTTGACTGATTTTGAGCTTCCCGTGTGTTTGTTTGGCTCCTTGAGCTTTGGATTTGATTTTTTTTAGTGTAATCGTATATTTCTTTTGGGTATGTATCTCTTGCACCGCAAAAGTTTATTTTTATGGATTTTTCTGTGAATTTATTTTTTGTTTGTTTAGTTTCTTTTCAGGAGGTCTGAGTTAGGGTTTGGAAGAATGAATTATCTATTGCTAAAAAAATGAAGAAATGATCTTGCAGGGCAATCCATTTTGAAGACCGGAGATAGGCAATGGTTCTTCTTCAGTCCCAGGGATAGGAAGTATCCTAATGGAGCAAGATCAAATAGGGCGACCAGACAGGGGTACTGGAAAGCAACAGGGAAGGATCGCATTGTTGTGTCCAATTCTCGAAACGTTGGGGTGAAGAAGACCCTAGTTTTCTACAGAGGCCGTGCACCTAACGGTGAGCGAACTGACTGGGTGATGCATGAGTATTCTTTGGACGAAGAAGAACTTAAGAGGTGCTCAAATGTGCAAGTATGTGGCATGGCGATCTTGTTTTGTATTTTTTCATTTGTTGTGTATTTGATGCTAATTATTATTTTTTCTTTTGCGTATTTCCTGCATCAGGATTATTATGCCCTTTACAAGGTTTACAAAAAAAGCGGCGCTGGTCCGAAGAATGGTGAACATTATGGAGCACCATTTAAGGAAGAAGACTGGGCTGATGATGAATCTCAGTGTGTCAATGGCATGTTTACCCCAGAGATTCCTGTTAAGCAGCAGCATAATGAAGTGACTCTTGTAGATAATTTCATACAGTCTGCTCAACCTGAGCTGCCACTGAATGATTTTGAGGAGATAATAAAACCAATTGGTGAAGAACCTGCACATAACGAGCTGCAGAACAATGGTTTTACTAATTTACTGCCTCAGGTTTGTGTTATGGTAATTTCTTAAACGTTTCATCCTTTTGTTTCGCCGTGACTGACCCAAAGCAGACTGACTGTTGTAATTACAAGTTTATGGTGTATTTAGTCGGAGTGATATCTAGTTTGACCGTTCTTGTGTCATGTCACAAAATTGGTTTGCACTGATTCTTTTGTGTCCAAATCAAGTCTTAAACGGTCCAGTTGTTTTTGCTCATAGTTTGACGACATTGATTGGCAGGATACAATTGCTTTGGTTGTGCGTTAACAAAGCAAAACTAGAGTTACATTGTTTTATGTGGTTTCTTTACTTCTGCTTGATCTTTACCTTTTCAGGATCCAACTGTATTAATCAATTTCATCATTGCAGGTTACTGGGGAAGAAGAGGCACAAAGTACTTTGGTCGATCCATCTTTCAGGGAATTTGTTTGTGAGCCAGCTGGAGAGTTGACAACAAGTGGTCAGCACTGCAATAAACACACCAGCTTTAACTTTGACCAGTCAGGTACCTCAACATTGCAATTGCGTGAGGCACCTGAGGTCACATCCGGCACTAACTATAAACAGGCTCCCCAGTTAAATGAAGAGGATTTCCTGGAAATTAATGATCTCATCGATCCAGAGCCTTCTTTCTCCAATACTGAGCAACCTTTGGAAAACTTGCAGTTTGGTGATTTTGATGGATTGAGTGAGTTTGACCTGTACCATGATGCAGCCATGTTTTTGCGTGACATGGGGCCTGTTGATCAGGAAGCAGTTTCACATTCATATATGCATCCCTATGGGCGTGACATGGTTAACCAAGTTGGCTGCCAGTTGCAGCCCGATTCAATAATAAATGTGGTGGATTATCAGTTGCAGCAGTCAAATTTGGTGGCCAACCAAGTGGACTGTGATCTGCAGCCACAATTTTTTGATGCAGAGCAGATGAACAATCAGCTATGGGTGCATGGTCAGAGAAGTAATATGTTAGCTGCTTCAGAGTCACATAATGGGAATCTTTTCCAACCAACTCCAGGTATATAACTAGTTTGACTAGCAGAATCACTGCATTTATCCTGTCTTCCATCTGGTGTACTAAGCTACTGTTTTATTTTTGGACAAAACTCGCTGTTGTCTTAGCCAACCCATGCAGAGCTCATGATGAGATGGGTGGCATGCGAGGCAGAAAAGCCTATGTGAATTTGGGACTTTGAGCCAGATTCAAGAGTTCTAATACAAGTATTTCCTTCGTTTATTATTAATAACAATCACTGGAATGTAGTTTAGTCTAATAGTAGGCCGTTTTGGTCATGTTCAGGTGTTGTGTGTGAATCCAGCAATAATTCTACCAGAACCAACGAAAATCAAGGTGGAAAAGAGGGTGATGCTGCTGATGGTTGGTTCTCTTCTGCCTTGTGGGGTTTTGTGGAGTCCATCCCTACTAATCCTGCGTCAGCTTCAGAGAATCCATTGGTTAATAAGGCTTTTGAGCGAATGTCAAGCTTAAGCAGGATCAGAATGAATGTCAAAAGCATTAATGTTGACGCAGCTAGCAGGATCAGAATGAATGTCAATAGTATTAATGTAGTCGCAGCCAATGGTGCTGCAAGTGTAAGGAGCGCTAGTAGAAATAAGGGATTTGTTTTATTGTCGATTGTTGGAGTCTTGTGTGCCATCTTATGGGTATTCGTAGGTAGTGGTAGATTGTTGGGGAGATCGATCTCCTCGTGATTTATGTAAATGTGAAGTTTTGCTGTTGAATATTTTGTGGGACGCTCCTGGAATTTATGAATAGGCCTATTAATCACAATATTCATAGTTTTTACCACTTCGTGTGTGTGCTGCTGTTTTTTTTTTGGTTGGGTTGGGATTAGGAGAGGTTTTTTGTAGGGTGTAGGAGTTGCATATCGCTTTTCTTCTTTGGCCCTGTAATATGGCGATGCCTCCCCTTTCTCCTTAGGACCTTAAGGGACACATTCCCTCTCTGATGGAACATGACTCCCGAAAACAGCTGCATTTTCCCTTGTCACCATGTCCATTGCTTTTCTTCAAGGCCTCACTTATTTCATTTTCCAGTCCAGTCTTCTCCCCTTTTTCTCTCATCTCCCCCTTCAGAAGAAAGAAAGAAGGGCCTCTGGAGTTTTGACAGTAGATATAATCTATGCTTTATAATTTTCTGCCGCATTCATTTTTTAATCTCGCGGCTGTAATCAAATCAGAGATCTTAAAACAATTATCTTGAAAAAAATAAAAATTTCTCAAAACCATAGAGATATTCTCTTAAGATCATGCAGAGCTTGAATTTAATAGGATGTCCGATCACCCCCTGATCCTGCAAATTCAATCACGCTAAGGTTGAGGCTAATAAGCATCTATATTTTTTTAATACCTCAGTAACAATAAATAAATAAATGCCAGTCGAGTGGGGAAAAAAGAAATAAAATTGGTAGCCCATTTTATTCTGGACAGGAACAGCAGAATCTCCGAAAGACTACACCGACTCTCTCGCTGATCGCCCTGAAAGAACAGAAGGCATAACTCTCTCCCTCCCCCTTTATATTCAGAAGAAAGACGAACAGATATCACTTTCTTTCTTTCTTTCTTTCTGTGAACTTTCTGACGCTGACCAAAACCAAACTCAACTCAACAACGTACAAATTCACGAACACATAAACAGCAACCGAATAAAATACTTTATTTATTTACTTATTTATTCAGCTATCTATATCTATATTTTTTGGGATACTATACGACGCCGTTTTCGAAGAAGAATAAGAGAATAGAGGGAGAGCGGGTCGTGGAGAAGGAAGAAGATGGAGCATTTCTTCTTCTTCTTCTTCTTCTCTTGTTAAAATAATTCATGGCCTCCTCTTCTCAGCATCGCTGCGTTTTTGGTATCTCTTCTCTCTCTATATTCTTATCTATGCAGTAGTGTGTTCGATTTATTGCTGGGAAGAGCCAGCAATTTCTTTTTTCAATCCTGCAGAATCCAGTTGAATTTGAAACTGATTTCGCTGAGTTAAAAGCTTGGTTCTTTTTTTGGGTGGAAACTTACAAACTGGAATTTGTGATTATTTATTTATTTATTTTGTAATTTTGGCAGTTGGGAATATACCGTATGATGCAACCGAGGAACAGCTAATTGAAATCTGCAGAGAGGTTGGGCCTGTTGTGTCCTTCAGGTCTGTATTATTGTTATTTTTATTTGGGAGTTGCAATATTAAAGCTTTAGAAACCCTAGAATTTGAAAATAGTTGATTGTCGAATTTCAATTTTTGTTCTGTTATCATTGCGGTTTTAATCTTTAACTAGTTACCATGTTGTATTTTATTTAAATTATTGAATCGTGCACCCATTCTGCTGCGAAACTAGTTGTTTGCTGATCCTTTTCCCCGGGAAGGTTAGCTGAAGTTTCCGGGTTGAGACATTAGCGAGGGTGGTATTCGTTGCAGTTAATCTCTCATTCATTCCTCTTTTTTTAATGTATAAAAAGGATGACCGCAAATCTGTTATACCCGGAATGGGAAACCCTGATACCCCTTCCAGTTCTTGTAAGAGATGGGTATGGAATGGTTACCAACCATGTCCAGAAGGACATGGTGCTCCTTAGGCAGTGGGAGTTCTCTTGCTTCTGTCTTGTCAAGGTTGAAGAAAGCACTCAAATATAGACACTTGGGGTGTTTATTTCCTTTATAGGGCCTTGGCCAAAACAAAGCTTCTTCTGCAATAGAAGGTTACTCTAAAAGTGGAAGTGGGTTCAATTAGCCGTCATTGAAGAAAATGCTGACACGCCTTTAGTAAATTTCTTGAGCTTTTGCGTTGTGGATTAATATATTAACAGATGATAACGGGTTCTTAGATACAAGATCATCTGCTGACTACTTTTACAGCATAATCAAATGAAGGTAAAAACCTGAGAGAGGAAAAAGGGAGCAGCCAAGAAATAGTCTGTAGCTCACATGTCACGACAGTCATTTAGCTTTACTAATCAAGAATCAGTCAGTTCTTCAGTAGTTGCATTAGGTGTATCTCTTGCCTATCTCTTGATTGTCTTAATTGTAGATCTATCTGCTATGCCACAATATAGCCATACCTTTATATAATCATTCAACGAATTATCTGGCTTGTCCTCTAAGATAGATAGTTCGCCTTAGTTTACCTTTCTTGCTCACAAATTAGGTTTCTATGCCCTGTTTCTTTTCTCCCACAGCGGTAATTTGGTTGTCTACATCATGCTGTCTAAATTATTTATTATTTCCCTTTGTTTCAGATTAGTAATCGATCGAGAAACTGGGAAACCTAAAGGTTATGGATTCTGTGAATATAAGGATGAAGAGACAGCGCTAAGTGCTCGTCGTAATCTTCAGGGTTATGAGATCAATGGCCGGCAGTTACGGGTTGATTTTGCTGAAAATGACAAAAATGCTGACAGAAACCGAGAACAGGTGTGGTATAGTTTAGATATCTAGCTATTCAGCTTATTTATTTCCTTTATTCCCCTTCAAAGTGATGTCATTGGCATGTCCTTACATGACTATTCTAATGCTGATGGTCAAATTATTTTCTTGTATATTATAGCTGTTTAAGTTGACATCAATTGAATGGTACCATCCATCGTGCTACTGGGTTGAGACTTATATTTTACAATATACCTGGATTACTGGCTTCTTTTATAAGTCATTGCATTGTTATTCAGCTTTGAGTTGCAGTTGTGTCAAATGCCATATTTTTTCCCCTTGAAGGTGAAAGCTTTAGTGACGACCTTTACTTATCTTGCAGGGTCGCGGGGGTCCTCGACTGGCTGCAAATATTGGTTAGTCTCTTTGGCTCTCATAACTATATGTATTCATTTCTCTTCCCATGTCAAAGAATCCTGGTTCAATTTTTTTTTCCTTTTATGCTTGCACAGATCCCCAGAAACAAGTAGGGGGTCCAGCAATCCTGGAGGAGCCGGCTCAGCATCAGCCAATTGGTCTACATATAGCCATTACTGCTGCAACTGTCATGGCGGGAACTTTAGGTGGTGCTCAGACTGTCATGCATTCAAATCAAAATGGTTTACAGAGTCAGCCAGCACTAGCAAGTGACCCCCTGACTCTTCATCTGGCAAAAATGTCTAGAAATCAATTGAATGAAATCATGTCTGAGCTAAAGGTGCTCACTTGATTAAAGGTTATGCATTTTTTTTTATTGCATTGTTTACTGATAATTATCTAAATCCGTACTGCTAACAGGGAATGGCTACACAAAATAGGGAAGCAGCTCACCAGCTATTACTTGGAAAACCACAGCTGTCAAAAGCTCTTTTTCAGGTACCCCATCTGTTGTGTGGTGGTTTTTCATGATTATAGAGGTTCTATTATTCTGCTTATTTCTTAGTTATACGGTCTGTCCTAACACTTGCTACGTATTATACAAATTAGAGAGGATGCATGCTTAGTCTGACAAATGATCCAACAATTTTTACAGGCACAGATAATGCTTGGAATGGTGACTCCACAAGTGGTTTGTTTCAGCACCTCAGAGTATATTTTATGGTTTGTCGCTTTCATTTCTCCTAAAGAATGCTTTGAATTGTGCAGTTGCAGCTCCCAAATATTCGGCAATCAACAGGTCAACCTGCTCTATCTTCATTACAAGATTCTCAACAGGTTCAGCGGCCAGCAGTTCCAAATCTTCCTGGGTTGCCCCCTACCGCGCAGAGGATGCAGTTGGGCTTAGGTCAATTTTCTGCTGGTCCACAACCATCTGTTCAGCCTCAGAAGTCTCTGGTTCACAACCAATTTTCTGCAACCCCACAACCATCTGTTCAAGCTCAAACACAGATGCCACATCATAACAACCATGTTACTCATCACGCCACATTGTTAGGGCAGTCTGCGCCACTTCCAGCTGCGCTTCCTTCTGTTAGACCACCAGTTCAGATGGCAAACTCCTCACCTCTGAACCAACAAATGCAACCTTCTTTGGTACAACACACAGGACAGGTTGGAAATGCAAGTGCTAGGCACAACCCTCAGATGGTTCTTCCCAATAAAGCTATGCAATCTTCTCTTTTATCTCGTCCTCCGGCAACAGGCTCCTTTCAGGTTCAGTTACCCGAGCCATTACTTCTTCTGATTATGATTTAATGTTAAAAAACAAAGAAGAATACTTGGTATGAAGTAGCTTTGCTGTTACATTTCATTAGATCTGCTTTTATTTGATGAAAATTTCCCCCTTCTGCACCCAACATTGGACGTTTACCGTAGATTAAATATTAGGAGAGGTGAAAGGTAAAAGAGCACTTACATGTTAATTCAGTGCCTAGAAATGCTTCGTTCTTTTTCTCCTTTTTGCCCAGACATTTCTTGTATGTGGAAATATAGCACAATTTTGGAGGTAAATGGTTTCAATTGAACAAGCAATGTTGTATGGAGCCTCACATATTTAGTGTATTGTCTGCCACCTTGTTGAATTTCCCGGTAAACTTCTTTTTACTTGTGTGGAAAATCATGTAGCAAAGTCTGGCTAGAGTCAGTCTTCACATTTCTGTGCGTGAGCATGCTTACACATACACCTCCTTTGCATGTTTATTGGTGTTATTTTTATTGTGAACTAACATACATTATGGTAGCAGTCTGGCCTTCCAGTATCTTCGGGCATTTCAGATGCAGCAAATGCTGATAGGTCTACTCTCAGAAGTAATGCATATTTGAACATGCAAACAAGCACAGCTCATGATTCTAAAGAACCAATCAATCGCCCTTCAAAGGTGTTAAAATTAGATGATGGAAGGAGCATGTCTGTCCCTATGGGAGGTTCTAATATGTTTAGTGCCACTGGATCTGGACCATCCCAAGCGCCTGCAGTCAATTCGGTTCCTCCAAATCCACTTCCCAGGCCAGAAGAGTTGCAGCATTCTGGGAAACAAGTTCCTCAGGTGTGTTCTCCCTAATGATCTGAAGAGATCACCTCTTTTAACTTGCCAGTTTGCATTAACTCATCCCTTGTCATGTTGCTCAATGTATATATTCTGAGGTAACATGAATTGTTTAAAGCTGGCTGAAAATTCTTTTCTGAATAAAGATTAAAATTGGTCCGTCCAACAGATCAAATGCATATTAGATGCAATCATTTGGCTATCTTCGATCCGATCTATAATCAAATATTAATGGCTGACCAAATATTTTATAAAAAAGAAGTTAACAGATATTGAAATCTAACAAATAGCATGCACTTGTTGTTTTAAAAATTCTGATGCAAAAACAGAGCAGCACTCTTGATAATGGCGCATCTTTTTATGCATTCTGCTGTCTATATTTAATACAATTTATCTCTTGCTGTTTTTTACCTTGTATATTCCACACTTTAGGTTCAAATGGTTTTTAGTCATGTTATGATATCCCTTCTCCATTGCAGCTTCCAGCGGACATAGAGTCTGCCTTACTGCAGCAAGTGCTGAACCTCACACCAGAGCAGTTGAGTTCATTGCCACCTGATCAGCAACAGCAAGTTATTCAGCTCCAACAGGCACTTCGGCGAGATCAGATGCAGCCATCATAACAGGCTGAATCACACACCTGGGCTAGTTTCCATTACATTTATTATTACTAATTAGTTCAGGCTTCATCTGTATCATTTGGAAGGAAAAGGCTTGCTATTGATTCATCAATCTCTCGACGCTAGTAAAATTATTTGTTCCTCGTAAGGTGTAGTTTTGGATCTGAAATGTGAAATGCAAGAGCATTATAGCATCCATGTAACAGTGATTAGCTTATGTGAAAGAATCAGTGGGAAAAGGAGGAAAAGAAATTTTGTGTAACGTTGTTGTTTCTCATGGTGTTAAAATAAATCTCTATGCTTAGGGTTTGCATTGAAAACTCGCGCAATTGTTTTACTTCCATTCCAAACATGACCAAAGTTGATTTGGTTTTTTTATTAATCCGAATATTTCCATATGATCTTCTGTGTTATGATTGATTTTAGTTATTATCTGAAATACCACGCCATTTAAGGGGTTTTGCAACCCTCGCTCCAATCTACCTTGAACCAAGAACCTCAACAGCTACAGGAACTGCAGGCTTCAGCCCTCTTCTCTCTTAGCTTCGTCCTCGAGCCCTCGAAGCTTATGTTCCCGGTTCACCAGCCCACAATTACAGTAAAGATCCCATTCTACATTTCCCTATCCACGAGAAAAATGGAAAAAAGGCTACCTTGAGATTTGCAGCAATGGTGAGCACAGTATCACTAGGATTTCAGATGCACAGTGTTGCTTTTCAGGGAATTGCATGCATTTAAGGTTATGTTTTGTGCATTTTCCTAGTTATAGCCCACTAAAAACACAAGGGTACATTCACGCGCGCATTTCCCCACCAAAATAATTACCAGCAATTCAATAACTGAGGCTCAATGCTGTCGTGCCTTCCCCCCTCTCAAATTAGCCCTCGTGCACCTTTGTGCTTCACATAATTCACATGCAACCGTCAATTTCAATAGGCCCCTAGAGTATTCAGTACCATCCTTTTCAATTTGACCACATAGTTCTTTTTTAACCATTTCTTATTTTATTTTATTTTATAAAATTGTAATTTTAATTTTCAATTTGACCACACAGCCGGCAAGACATCTCATGTGGCTGCTCTCGCTAACGAACGAAACAGTCTACTTCTCTTCCCTCCGGATAGTCTCCCATCTCTCCGGTACGGAGGCAAGTAATGGGCCAACTTTACGGTTCTCTACTCGGAAAGCAGACGATTAGAGAATTAGCGGGGGGGAAATAGAATTATGTGGTTGCAGTCATTGGATTCTGAGGTTATTTTTTAATATTTGTTTTTGATATTAATATATTTAAATAATAAAAATATATTAGAAAAATTTTATTTGCAGCAAAAAAAAATTGATTTTTTTTGAAAAGTGCACATTACTCAAATAAACATATTTATAATATTTGATATTTTAGTAATGGTTGTTTTTTAAAATGTGTTTTACTTGAAAATATATTAAAATGATATATTTTTTTGAAAAATTAATTTTACTATTAAAACATTAAAATGATCCAAAATCAATTAAAAAAATGATTTAAAGCAAAAAAATGCAATGTTTTTGAGAAACATGACGTGAGCACATAGACAAGAAGGTTCTAAGGGTTTGATAGTGGATTGTATAGTAATTTTAAAAAATATTCTAAATAAACCTATACGAGAACACATATTTATACAAGAAATGATAATTAATTACAAATGTATCTAGTCTAAAGAATAGTTACATACAAAATAAAAACTATAAAACTAAAGAGAGGATATCATGTCACAAAATACTGCACATAAAATTAAAGTAATTAAGTGATAGTTGCTTAATTGAAAGAAAAAGATCCTTAATTACTACGTGATTTGCCATAATTAAATCTTAATAGCCTTAAAAAATAGATTGTAAGGCAAACACTCATGCAAACAAGAGTACAGCGAGGGTCTTGATCTGATAATAACAAGAGGTTTTTTTATTTTTATTTTTGCTGTTCTTAGATTCTAATGTGTATGCCTTTACTTCTGCAATGTTTTATATATCTATTAGGTTTATAAGATATTTAATGAAGCATGAGATATATACAAGTTATTAAAGATATATGCAAGTTAGCAAATTAGCCTAAACATCCCATGTAAATCAAAAAAACAAAAAAGTGTAGAGAGATATTGGTCAGGTGGCCATAAAACTTTTTTATTTGTGGTGTTCACGTGATTGTCGTTTTCCATTGCAAGACACAATGAATCAATGATGCTGAACAACAGTAGTACCAATGCTCGACGAGGATGTAGCCCAAAGAACTGCAACTTTGCGCCAGTTACATTATTTCTTACAGATTATGCCGTCTTCCGCTAATACTCATACAATGCTGCATGGCAAGAAGATGATTAACTATGACAGTAGCATTCTAACTTACTTCACATATTTTCAGTGCATATATAGACAACATGATTTAATTCTACAGTGGCATAGCTTGAGTTGTATTTCACTGAAGAGATTGGAGTATTTGAGAATGTGGAATTTTTTTTAGCTATGTTCTGTGTTGTGTAGAAGTACTTTCTTTGTTTGTCGATTAGTTCCATAAATGTTATTCTCATGTCTGTAAAATATACCAGATTAAGCTATCTTTTATGACTTTTCTTCGTGACCCTGCGTGTTTTGTAGCTCCTAGAAGGGAATCAGGAGATCTTTATGCATTTTTCGATGAAAGGTTGTTGAAGGTAAGGAATATTGTTCTCTGAGCCTGTGCATGCATGGAGCTTCACAAATTAAATAGTTTATGTTGTCGAAATGATGATTTAGGAATTCTATATATAGGCAGCAGTAGATGGTATCTAACTTTGAGACCTAGCTAGACATTGAGCTGACTGACTTAAGACTTGTTCGAATTTGTATGATCCGATTGCTGTATTATTGCAGAAAAAGGCGAAAGAGCTTGCCCCATGCTTAAGTAGCTGCTGTATATTTCTGACTGGTCAGCTCCCTCTCTAAATTCGAAATCCTTTCCGGGGCCGGGAGACAGCCCCTTTTCATTTTCCTTTTTAACTCAATATAGCGTGTAAACGCAGGAATGATGGGATGCGGAAAAACAACCGTCGGCAAGGTTTTGTCGGAAGCTCTTGGTTATGCTTTTGTAGATAGGTTTGTTCCTCGACTACCTCTGCCATATCTACATTAATTTCCCTCGAGTAAATCTAGCTCGGACTCTCATGACTGGGTTATTACTTTGTGAATTGCCAGTATAAGCTGTTCGCATTGGGTTTGCCAGGCATCATGAAGAAAATAGATTTTACTAGATAGGCACTTTGTACTTCTACCATTCTTGTTTTCTAAGCATTTATAAGTTCTTGCTGGTCTTCCAGTGACACCTATGTAGAACAAGCTGCTGGAGAAATCTCAGTGGCTCAAATATTTCAGCAGTATGGTGAGAGTGTCTTCAGAGACAATGAGGTTTGTTTGCATGTACACAATGTCCTTATCATCTCCTCTGCATTGTGCTTCTGGTTGCCTCGCTCAGTAACCATGCAGGGGGAGGGTTATAAGGGGAATCGGCAAAATTTTGAGACTCGGGATATTCTTGACACACGAGTATCTGCTGATTGGGATTACAGTGAATTTTTAAAGTATTTTTTATTTAAAAATATATTAAATTAATCATTGTTTAAAAAAATTATTTTTTAATATTATTATATTAAAATAATTTAAAAATATAAAATTAAAAAAATCAAAACTTTTTAAAAAATGCATCTGCCCATAATGCTAAATATTGATATATTTTTAACATCAACTCATTTTTACTGACAAATCATCTGCTTACCTTTTCCCCTTAAAAAAAATTCTTGCTGGTAAAGGGATTGTCAATATCGAAAAGGAAATGAAAGCTGGGTTATCATCAAGTCGTTATTGATGTGAACGTATTGGTTTTACTCCATGTTTTTGTAGTTTACAAGAGCTCAAAACAACTTGAGTATAATAAGTGAGGACTCGTGTCTGCTGGGGAGGGTGATTATAATTATTTTTTAAAATAGTTTTTATTTAGAAAAGTATATTAATAATATTTTTTTTATTTTTTAAAAATAATTTTTGAGATTAATATATAAAAATAATTTAAAAACTTAAAAAATATACTAATTCAAAACAAAAAAAAATTAAATTTTTTTGAAAACACTTTTTAAACACAATGTCAAATGATATCAGCAAATTTATGATTCACTACTAAAATTAAGTTGTCTATAGTAAAATTATGAAATGCTGCTGAAACTGAAATTGAGTTGTTTGCAGTAAATTAGCATTCATTATTGAAATGTGTATTCTGTAACAAAATTGACATACTTAATTCAACTATTAATTAAACTTGATATAATATGAATTTGACATCTATAATATAATTAGGTTTAGTTATCAGTTAAACTTAAAGTAATGTATATTTTATAATATTTCAAGTATAATATATTTAAGCTTAATTATTTGTTAAATTTAAAGAAATATGATTTGATAAATCATCGAACATCATATATTTAAATTTCACTTTTAACTAAATCTAAGGTGTTATGAACTTGATGAACAACCATGCCTTTTTTACATGAGTTTTCCCATTTGTTAGGTTCAATTGGTTTTAGAAATCCAAGGTTATGCCTTTTTTATATGAGTTTTTCCATATGTTAGGTCCAATTGATCTTAGAAATCCAAGACCATGTACTATTTTTAGATTCATTTCATCAATTATTTATGTCAAATATTTATGTCAAAGATAATGATTTCTCTACATCTATGTGTGTAAAAGGTTTGAGTTTTTCCATACTTATTATCTCATTAATGACTTGTAAGGGATATTTATTATTTATTAATAATATATAAATGATATTTATCTATAATTAATGCCATTAAAAATAAAAAACTTTTAGATTTTTTTCTTTTTCTAAAGATAATAAAGTTTAAGGATTATAAATAATTTTCTTTGAATCATTCAGTTAAAATATTCATAACTTTTTATATTCTAAAAGTTTACATAAATCATCCAAAAAACAAGAATAAATATTCTTGTTTTTATAATTTAAAATTATTTTCTTTTATTTATAGTTTTTTTTTAAATTACTAATTTTATTAGTGAAAAGTCCTTAAATCGGCTGCATTACAGCGTTGGTTTTTGTAGGAACTAAGATCGGTATTTCTTAAGCTTAGAAGAGGAAAACTGTATACTTGAAAATTTTTGATAAACTACTATCAAGCATCAAAAAACTTCTTCCAAATTTTGGTTTATGTAATTGGTTCAAAAGTTCTGTTCTAATATTTTTATTTTTCACAAATGCATTTCTGGATAATACCTTAGTATGTCCTGATAGCATTTTCTTCGTCATTGATAACTTCAATATCAAGTGCAATCGGAATTTTTTTATAGTATATTCATTGGATAATAAAGTAACTGCTTGCACTGTTTTTTCACAGAGTAAGGCGTTGCAAGAGTTGTCTTCAAAGTCTCAGCAAGTTGTTGCTACAGGCGGCGGTGCAGTAGTTCATCCAATCAATTGGTATGCTGGAATCATCGATATAAGCTTTGCTTTGGTCTCTAATCATAAAACGTTATACTCTCATTTGAATTAACAATCCACTGTTTCCTGGATTTTAAGGGAATACATGAGGAAAGGGATCACTGTCTTTTTAGATGTACCTCTGGATGCCCTTGCAAGGAGAATTGCTGCTGTAGGAACTGATTCTCGTCCTCTTTTGGACTTCGATTCCGGGGATCCCTACACAAAGGTGGTGTAGTTTCTGCCATTCTGAACATCCTTCCACCAATTCTAGAGCGAGTAGTTGGTAGGATTGAGTGTATTTAAGATATAATTAATTGTTAGTTCTAACACATCCCTCTTTAACATCCTCACAGGCTTTGATGAGATTGTCTACTCTTCTGGAAAAGCGAGTAGAGAAGTATTCCAGAGCTAATGTTACTGTTTCGCTTTCAAGTATGTGCTCCATTTACATGCTGAATGGCTCCTTTTCTTTCATAAATCAGCCGTGCTTTATAGCTTGGTGTTATAGACAAAGTTGCACCTGTTTATTCCATGGAAAGCAAAGTTCCAAATAATCTTGCTCTTATGTTTGTGCTGCAATTACATGCAAATTTTTTCTACCAATCGAGTCCGTAGAATAGGCATGGGATTCCTATCCTTGGTAGAGTGCGGGGGAACTGCATTATATGTCATCTTTTGGCCAAGCTTCAAAAACATGTTGAACGTCATAGAACATGGGTATCTTCCCTTCAACATTTCCTGGAGATTTGATGTGAATATCTCAAATAAAAAAAATCTCGGGATTAATTTTTAATAGAATGAAGGCATTCAAGAATTTAGCGCGCGCGCATTTTTTCATTTCTCTTTCGTTAAATCTTCTATTCGATTGAGTTTGAGGGGGGGGAAAAAGGGTCTACATGTCATTCTTGTTTACAGAGCTTGCTGATGATTTGGAAGAGGATGTCTCCCATCTCACGCCAACCATAATAGCAATTGAGGTTCTATTTGTGCTCTAACTCTTTAAGGCTGTAGAAACATAAATTTCCGATGACGTTTTTTCTAATCTGATCAACTTAAATTTTGGCAGGTGCTTGAACAAATCGAGAAGTATTTAAGAGGCAAAAAGAAGCCGTTCAACTCACATTTTTCCTCTCGATCTGCCTGAATTTTGTTCGTTTTAATTTGTCCGTTGTTTACTACAGAGGTGTTGATGAAATTCTCCTGTAAGACAGTGAGAGCTAATATCCACTGGCAGTTAGTTGCTTTGGGTTTGCAGTTCGGATAATCGTTCCATGGATTATTGGTGAAACAAAGCCTTTTATGTATCTATCTTATTGTATATTTACACCAACACGGCATAATAGTTCAATATCCAGTGATTTGACATCTGAATTCCTCCTCCAATTGCTCCAAAAGGAAATGGAAAAAATACAGATTTTTTTCTTATGCTTGTTATCATGCCTAGTGAGCAAAGACTTCAAGTTTGCTAGGGTTAGAATTTAATGACAACAAACGAAGGTTAAAAAATAGAGAACTACTTTAGTTTCTTGAAAAACGAATTGAAACTAGACTTTCACTGTGACCTGTGAGGCATGACACTGTGTACTAAAGCAGTAGAATTCAACATCTCGCCTCTCATCTCTTCGTTTTCCTGATCTTTGTTGGCTCATCCCTGGCCCTCAAAAGCTTTATGTGGATTGGCATCGATTTTCAATTTTTATCGGTTTGTTTTCTTATACGGCTTCTTTATCGGTTTGGTTCTCTGGGTTTGTTTCCGTGTTTGGTCCTCGTGGGTCCTTGTGGCCCTTTCCAGCTACGTTCATTGTTTTATTGTATGTTTTTTTTGTTGTATATATTTCATCAAAATTAGGGTGTAATATTGCTAGAAGCCTCTTATATAAGCCCTTTTCTATTGTTGTTGTTTCCCATCGGGCAGGCTCTTTTGTGCTCAACCTGGGCATTTTTTTTTACCAGTAATTCTCATGGTTAATTTTCCACATTGTTGCTTAGGATCGACGGTGTTTGCCCTTTTCTTTTCCTGTTTGTTCATCGACATTGTGTGTTTCTATGATGACTCGAGATTGTTTGTCGAATATTGCTCATGATCTCGTGTTATGTTCTTTGGTTGAGAAGTTTTCCTGTTTCCAGCTTGTGTGTTTTCTTGCATTGAAGATGAATGCGCCGGTGCTTGATTGAGGAGATCATGCTTGGCATTTAAGAGTGTGATGGCTGCTTCATGTTATTTACTGTCCTCCTTTTGTCGGTTGCTTTGCTTGGTTCACCTTTCTGGTTTTGCACAGTGCAATGAGTGTGATGGTTTTGTCGCATTATTTTGCACTTCGATTCCCTCTCTCTTTGGCATGCCTGCGTGTCGGTGTGGCTATGGTTAATGCCTAACGTCGGAAAACATCTTCTTATTCTTTTGTTTTTTTTCCAAAATCTTGGCAAGGCGCTTCTTGAACCTTTCCATGTTAATTTTTTAGAAAACAAAAAATACCCTTGGACTTTTCACCTAATGCCAAATATATCCTCTCTCCATGTATTAACAAAGATAGGAAACACGTTGCTGTTTTACTGTGCCTTTCATTAAAATATTATATTGCGCATCAAGGCAGCCTCACATCAATTTTGTCCTACCAAGAGATTTTCGGGTGCTCTTTCAGGGGGTAATTTCAGCTTTTTCAACGACATCGATTGATCATTAAAATATTATCAGGGGTTATTATTATCTTTTTCCTTTTTTAAAAAATATAATTACTTATTTGACCTCAAGCTCAAACAAATTGAACTGCTAGCAAAGGATATTCATGTCTTTGCATTTCTTCAAGATCATGAAAGAGTCTTTCTGCCCTTTCAATTGGGAAAAAAAAATAAAGAAAGAGCTAGTGATGTTTTTGTCTTTTAACATGAGTTTTTTTTGTTAAATGCAGGAATAACTAGAGGTGTTTTAGATGTTTTGCACTATTAATTAATTTTTAAATTAAAAAGCATATCTCCTGGAGCTTAAATGATGCTGTATTAGTACATTCATGTTTTTGGGATGTTGCTTGTGGTGTATTTCTATAGCAAAATATGTTATCTTATTATGTTATAAAAAACACCGTTTTAATTATTTTTTTTATGGTATTATATGTGGTGGTATTTGATGAATGGTTTATTGTTGATAATTGTATTTTTTTTCCTTGTTTCTCTCTCTCCCCCACTAGTAAAAGTGTGCATCGGTTTTTTTTTATTAGTTTCTCAATCTTGATCATTATAGTTTTTATTGCATATTTTAGTCTTTGATCCTTTTAAAATTTTTTTTGATCATTTCAATTTCATCATTAAATTGCAATTTGTCATGTATTATCATTTTTATTTTTATTTTTATTTTTTTGATTTCTAATTTATTTCTCTAGCTCTTTTGTTAAAATTTTATTGTTTTCAATTTTGTCCTTAAATCAAAGTTTATGTTATATTTTTTTTCAATTTAATCCTTATTTTTTTGATTTCTTTTATCTTTTGTTAAAGTTTTTTTTTTCAATTTAACACTCTAATGTTAGTTTTTTTATGCCCCCTAATTTTTTCTAAAATTTTAATTCTCAACCTTATTCTTTTAATTATAATTTTTTATTTTATAGATTTTCCTCTAGTTTTATTATTTAGCGTTTGGTTTGTTCGAAATTGAGGTTTTTTTATTTGTCATGCATCTAATCTAATGACACAAATCATAAGTTTTAAGAGTTGATATGGTTTAGGATTTTTTTATTTTCTTTTATAGTTCCATCATTCTATATTTGTTTTTTTAAAATATTGGCTTTGTAGTTGTCTTCAATTTTTTTTTATCAATTTATCTCACTATCATAACCTAGTTAATGAGATTTCCAGGCTTTTTTTGAATAGTTTTTTTTTTATAAATATTTTGTACTATGTTTAATTTTGTATTGATTTTTTCTACATATAAGCTTTATTTTATAAAAAAAAATACTTATTTTGAAATAATATTTTTGATATATTCAATCTTGCATAATATTTATTATTTTATTTACTCAATTTTATATGTTTCTATTTCTATTTGTATTATCTTTTATTGATTTTAATAAACAAAATTTGATTGGTATAAATAAGTAAATATCTTATTTTACAAGATTAAATATTTTAATCTACATTAATTTCTTATTTTTTCTGGTTTCTATTTTAATTATTGTTAAAAACTTTTTTATTTTGCTTATTTATATTAATGGTTATCAATTTATTTCATTTGATGCTTTGATAAAAAAATTATTTATATTCTAAGATTTTTATGTGAAACAAATATTAAAATAACCTGTTTTAACTGGTTTTTTTTATTAAAAAAACATTACAGCCTGTGAGTCAAAATATCCAGTGTGGGTGTGGGTGTGGGTGTATATTTATATACATTCTCATCTCCTAATCCGAGGAGATTGAAGAAGCTACGTCTACTGTTCACAAGCGGAAGAGGATATCGAAGATATGTCTAGACTCTTATCCTTCTCTTACTGTAAAAACCAGAGGTTTGGACGGGAATGGTGGGGAGCGAAGATCTGTGTTTCCTTAGATTCTAGGTTTTTAAGGTTTCCGCTTAATAAATTTCAAAAAAATAAAAGAAAAGGGAAATATTATAAATAGGAATTACTAATCTTAACTACAAATCCGAGTTATTATGGCTACATTTTAAAATATTTTTTATTTAAAAAATATCAAAATAATATATATTTTTATTTTAAAAAATTATTTTTAAAATTAGTATATTCAAATAATTTAAAAATATATAAAAAATAGTTTAAAACAAAGAAGAAAAATAAATATTTTTTTTTTCAAAAACATTGATGCATGTGTATTTTTCATCTGCTTCATTTTGCTTGGATTCCAGCTATTCAAAAAATTAAGTATTACTCTATATTCTGTTGTCACACTTAGATGTCAAGGCAACACCAACGTCAAGCTTTCACCATCGGACTTGGAAATATAACGAAACGAACTGGTGAATTCCAAGAAAAAAAAAAAAAAAAACTGTACAGAATGCCTTTTTACATGGAGGGTTCCTGCATTTCAAAATCTCACGTGTGTAACTAGATTTGGCTTTCCGATTCAGATTCAAAGATTTTAGAACATTTTCTGACTTTTTTCTCCTTTATAAAAAGAATGCAACAGTGCTAAAATTTTACCCAATTTTCAGGTAGTGTGTGAGTCAATAGCAGGCAGGATCTGACAGGAACAATGTTTTCAAGAATAAAAAAAAAAAAAAAGAATATCAGCCATCTTCTATCTCGTAAGTTTTTTTTGTGTGGTTTAATTTTCTGTGGACGTAGTCAGAGCCAAGAAAAACATACGGATATCTCCTCACGCTTTCCCTTGATTAAATTGAAATCAAAGAAACACCCTTCTGATGGTCCTGGCAGCGACACGGGAAATCAACCTTCCAGCCAGATCAGCCGGCAAGAGAAGTAACTGCTGTTGCAATTCTGGTGGAAGCTGCCACGTGTTTTTAACAAGTTTAGTCAGTATAACAGATATTTAATTTCTTTTATCCCAAAAAAAAACCTTCAGATGCCACAATATAACTGGCATATAACTTTGGATTTCAAAAGAAAGTCTTCTCTAATAAGCCCTCATCTATGCGAGAAACAAATTGTTTCAGGTCTAACAATTTAATCTCGATAATCTTATTAAAGTATAACCCAATTTCAAACAATTCTCAGTGATTGTGTGTGGTAATTTACGTGTCTGCCATTATTAATATTTGCCTTCGCGTCTTTGGGCATGCACGTTGTATCTATGTATGAATAGATCAGAGCTTACCTCAGGGATAACAGAAAGGATGGGCAGAATCACCTCAACTGATGGAAATTGATAAAAGATAAGTGATGCTTCCTCCGAGTGCATGTTTTGATTCTTGGATGGGACGGTCCTTTCCACTTCCTACAAGATAGTAACATATGCTACAGCACAAGGTAGAATAGATTATAAGCCAAAATAGAAATGTTAAAATTATTGCCCTGTGGAAGACGCTACTTTCACACATTGAAAGCGTGATATTCAACATCGACATGTTTTCTCAGAAAAAGAAGAAGAAATAGTTGATACATTGAACTTCTTCTTTTTTCTTCCTTCAAAATATCCTTACAAGAGAGATGAGAGACAATAGTGGAAGAATGGGTGTCGTCTTCTAGTTAATTTTAGCATCAAATGCAAGTAAAAGCTCCATTCAAAGAATTTCACTATCCTTTTATATAGCTAATCTACCCCTACATGGCAATATCACCTACTTTAAACACATCTAAAAAGCCACAATGTACCCAGTCAGATTAAATCACGAAGCAGGTTCTACAGTTTCCTGCAGAACACTCATGAGTCACAATGCAGAAGATGTAATTTCCTTGAGCTTGGTGGTGGATGACTATGAAAAGAGTGTTTTTAGTGATAACAAGTCAAACATCAATTTTAAATAGCCTTCCAATCAAATACATATATGCATTCAAGTGAGCATTCATAATAAGAGGAGGATTTGCATCCAATAATTCATATACTATTCTATTCTAAAAATTTTGATTTATGGCGGATGGTTGGACTTAACAAAACCACATCCAAAAGAATAGCTTAGGCACATTTCTTACTTTCCCTTGTTCAGAAAATGAGTGTACCGAACCCTTTCTAACAAAATAAGCGCAAGATCTTACCACAGGTGAGCCTCCATTCTTTTGGAAACCTGAAAGGAGTAACATAAGCCGGCGGAAGGTTCTCAAGTTCATCATGTCTTCTTTAGTCATTGAAGAGGAAGAGGAAGCAGCAAAAGGAAAAGGAATGCTTGTGCTAGCCATATAAGTTAAATAATCAAGAGTTGCTAGCCCAAATGCATCCAAACCCTGCACACATTTTTAAAAAAAGCAATTTAAAATCTAGAAAAGCAAAGAGAGCAATAGAACATAACATTTATTATTGCAGATAATTTTGACAACTACGACTCACAGTCACTAACCATAGACATGACATGAACAAAACCAGAACACTTGCCTTGGCAATTTCTTGAAGGAGTATTTCCCTCACAAAGGCACCCTACCAATACATCCAATCAAAGATTTAAAATACATTAAAATTAAACACCTCGGTTTGGGGGGGGGGGGGGGGGGGGTGAGGGAGAGAGACCTTCTCTGTTAACATGAAGGAAAGGATTTGCTTGACAGCCACTTTGGAGTCATTGTCCTCTAATTGGCTTTTAACCAAGGCCTTCTCTGTTCTGGCGCGAAGGGACTGCCAGAATTTGTTTAAAATTATGAGCACATTAATTTTATGAAAATAAAATATCAGAAGAGAGAGATTAAAGATACAAAAAGATTTATTGTGATGTTTAGCTGGATATGCACATTTACTATCACCAACGAGATTAAAATATTAAATAAAACAAAAAATGCTAAGTTCCCAAAGCGTGATTGCTGAAACGAGGGATCTGGTAGCCACCAAAGAAAATTCTGAGTTTCAGTGATCTATTATAATAGCATAATAAACAGCAGCCAATTTGTTGAAAAAAATTTCCCAAGGCCACGAAACCAAGGTAGGACAAATAGGGAGTATTACAACCTGAAACCATTAATAGCTTTGTTGTAACAGAGAGTGAGATGACAACATTTTTCTTCTGCAAAACCAGTGCCCATTTGGCAATGAAAATCATGCTGAATACAACTAAAGCGAGCGGAATGAAGTTAATGGTACATATCAACTTACATCATGTTAGCTATGGGTCAATTTGGATTACAACCCTCATTCAAATGAACCGCTTTAATTTGGACACCTCCATTTTCAATTTGTATTATAACCGCAATGGTAAAACAATGGCTGGAATCCCATCGCAAAAAGTCTTGACAGTTGAAGGGGTTCAAATCTAAACTTCTCAACTTGGTAGTTATATTTCAAATCAACCTAGAAAAAGTTCCTGTGATGTTATTAATGAGGTGAAGAGAAAAATGGATAATCTCACCTCTGAAAGCAGCAACTCTAGACGATCAATTCTGAAAACACCTTTCTGCAAAGAAAATGGTTAGAAGCAGAAATTAATATATTTCAATATCAAGTATATACACCAACAGCTTGATAAAGGAAAAGAATGAAATAAAACACAGGATAAAACTTGCAAATCCAAAAATATAAATTACTTATTACAGCCACCTCATAAAGAAGAGCTTGCAAAGATGACCTCAACTTTGGTGAGCTATCCGTCAGTACTTTTCTAGCAATCCACGGATATGTGCTACCCAAAACTTTGTAATTTGGATTAAAACTGATAGCAATGCCTTCCAAAACTGCAAGACTAAAGGCCAAAAAAGATCAAAGATTTTAAGTAGGCAATATAGATATTAAACAAAAAGAGAAATCAACAATCTTGAACAATGGAAAATAATGCACAGTGAAATATGTCAGTTAAAGTAGCAAAGAAAAGCATGACTACCTCCGGATAACAAGAGAAAAATATGAAGGAATTTGAAATTTGAGCTTGTACCTGTGAATAAAAAAAAAAAAAAATTCAAACTCAAAGAAAACTTAAAATAATATAGTTATCAATATACGTAACATACAGATACGATTTTATGTTTCTGGTTCAGTCACTGTATCATTGTTGAGATTTTACAAACAAAATT
Organism: Populus euphratica; assembly: GCF_000495115.2. Classification (NCBI taxonomy): domain Eukaryota; kingdom Viridiplantae; phylum Streptophyta; class Magnoliopsida; order Malpighiales; family Salicaceae; genus Populus; species Populus euphratica. Next base: position 1,844,085 of record NW_011499869.1, on the reverse strand, counting down.
TGTAGAGAATTTATCAATTCAATTCAGGTCTAGATGAGTAAACAAGTGAAATAAACAATCATCAGAGGCACGCAGCATTACATAAACTTGGAAATCTCAAGAAATCCAATGAGTAAACAAGTGAAATAAACAATCATCAGAGGCATGCGGCATTACATAAACTCGGAAATCTCAAGAAATCCAACTACAAGGAGAAAAAATACATGTAAAGTTGTAACATGGTGGCAGCATATCGACAACAAAGGTAGCATGTATAAATGCTACAAAAACCATTTTGTGATGTCTACTCTTAGCATCATAATGCCTTATAGGGTATGCATTTTCTTCCTTTCTTTAATTTGCCAGATTAAGCATTTTAATTTGGCAATTGCAAAATAACCAACTTCCTGAGTACATTTATTTAACAATTCCCAGCCAAAGTATTGGTTTCTAAGGAAAAAAAGGAAAAGAAAAGAAACCGATAAAATATATGTTGAACCACATTAGTGTTTCTCTCAATAACATGGTCCACTCACTGTTTAACATTCATAAAGCATATATCCTGCAAACATAGGTGCACTCAAGATGCTCACATGGTAGCTCCCAAATTTCCCAAAAGGTCTCCAAAACTTATATTGCTGACTCCTTTAGCAACAGCCTTTTGGAAAACATCTATACACAAACATTATAAATGATGTCAGGACAATTTAAAGCTTTTGTAGACATTTGTTTTGGAGACATAATAATAGGAATTACTAGGAAACCAAGGCCAATGCAGACATAATAAAAGGTACCTGTTAAAGCTTTTGTAACCGCCTCCTTATCTGAAGTTTGCGGAAGAAATCTGCTAGCATGCGTAATTCAAACTTGTAAATAACAACAACAATGAGAACAAGCTCATTAGCTGTTGGCAGAAAGGAGATGGAAAAAATACCCAAGTGTGACAAAATCCTTGGCCAGCGCATCAAAATCACGGTTTACAAGATGAAGACAAGCTTCAATAAATCCATCACGGAATTCTTGTTTAAATTCACCCATCATACCAAAATCTGGTTGCAAGATATACTGAAAGTTAATTTTAAGCCGTGCAGTTCCAGGAATGCAAGCAAAATGATTGGGCATAGAAGTTTGAACAAATATCCAACAAAAACAAATGATAATAAGAACAGACAGTGCTGACCAAGAGGCAAGATGATATATAGTTCAGAATTTCGCATAATGTAGCCAGGATGAGGTTCAGATTGAAGGTTTTCGTGAAATTTTATCCTTGATTAATAAGAGAAAAAGGCTGAAGTCACATGCCATAGCATTTCAACTTTAAAACAATACCAATATAAGCTAATTTCCCATTGTATGTTCGAAGAAGGTTTCCAGGATGTGGATCGGCATGATAGAAACCGTGCTCCAGAGGCATGATAGAAACCGTGCTCCAGAAGCTGATTAAACGAGCAGTAAACTCCCACCTAGTCAGCAAAGGAAAGTCATTCAACTCAGCCACTAGGCAAATAATAAATGTCATACAGATGAATTGTTCAAGAAAGACAGGCTGCTCTCAGTTTCTTATATATCACCTCAACCAAGTAAAGATCCTTCACTTCAGACAACTTTTTCCCCTACAAAGAGCACAAAAGAAAAGGAGAAGAAGAAACATGAGAAAATCTCTTGCATGTAAAAAATACATGATGGTATATAGAGCATCTTAAAAAAGAAAGAGTTCTACTGGTAACTTGATCTTTTGGAGGAGTTTACTGGAAACAAAATTATAAGGAGTTGTATAGGAATGAGACCCCTAATTGCAACAACTACTGGGTTAAAATTTTCATTACTTCATTCCATTTAAGGAATGAGGGAAATAACAATATGTTAAAGTTAATTCCAATTGAATCCATCTCTTGATTGCAAAGCAAACACAATGCTACATCGTTATTTGGTGATTTGACACCCTTCTTCCTAGAGTTTGGCATGAGATTCATAAAGATGAACAAATGACAGCAACGAACATGTTAAGTACCTCAACCCATTCCATTACAAGGACCCTACGAGTTGTGTTCTCCAAATACATATATGGAACCACGACATCTTCTATACCACCATACAGCTTTCTGTTTAAGCATATAGCATAATCGTTGTTAGTGTGTAACTAGATGTGATGGAGCATTTTAGACAACAAAAATAAAGAAAACAAAAATATACAAATGTATTCCAGATTTTATTGTTATTGTTCGCTTACCTAAACTTCAGTCCATTTTTTGCTTCTTTAATATAGTCCATCTCCTGCATTCAATGTGATTTGCCTGTATTCAATATGAATCTCTAAGAATATTCCTCAAGCAAAAGTATAATTGAGATATAAATAATGCAAGTTTTGTTAACAAAGGAAATGTATAGCTTTCCCAATAATCAAACAGCATTGTAAAAGGAAATCAAAACAAAATATGCGGTCAGAAGTACGAGTTCTTCACAACTACGCATAAAGAGATCCAAACATACTCGAAAAAGACTCGATGCCCACTCATCAACAACTGCCTGCAAATCAAACTCACATTCCTTAGTCACTTGCAGATGAATTCATAAAAAGACCAGTATTTCAACAGGACATATTGAATACAAAACTTTATCCTCTTTTAGCATGAAAAAAAGTAGGACCTGAAGATCAGAATTAAATCTTCCTGCTTTCTTTACCACTCCTGCCACAAAATGCAATATTAGAATGTCTAGGGAAATAGCAGCTTGTACGCCTGGCCTCTGAACCTTAACAGCAACAACTTGTCCATTACTACGAAGCCTTGCTTGGTAGACCTTTGTTTGTGCACCACAATGACAGAGAGAGAGAGATAAGAGCAATAGTAGTGAACATTTTCAGTAAACTAACAGTTGCAAAAAAAAAAAAAATCCCCACACCGTACAATAAATCACAAACCTGTCCAAGGGATGCGGCAGCTGTAGGCTCCGGCGAAATCTCAGAGAAAATCATGTCTATTGGTGATCCAAGTTCCTGTTCTACTGTATTTAAAGCAACTTCTGTAGAAAATGGAGCTATTCTATCTTGCAACAGTGATAGTTCATCCAGATATGATGGTGGTATCAAATCCTACAGCAAATTTATGCTAATTCAAATTCTTGCCAATTGATAACTTTTCTGCCTTTTCTTTTTCTTCAACTGTATTGAAAAAAATAATATCATAACTAATTAGTATGTATGAATTAAAACAACTTACAGGTCGAGACGAAACAGCCTGAGCAATTTTTATGTAAGCCTGAACACAGAAATAACAAACACAACTTATTTTTTTAGAAAATAATCGTAACATAAATTTTAATAAGAGGAAAAAATAGAAGAAGAAGCGCAGAAACCACACAGGTCCAAGTTCAAGCAAAATTTGTCGAAGCTCTGCAGCTCTAATCTGCAAGCCACCAGCAACAACAGCAGCAGCAAAAATAAATAAAATAAAAAATAAGCACGCAATATAATAAAATTAGAATAAATATAAGAATAAGTATGATTTAATCAAAAACCTTGAACATCAGATCAGATTTCTCAGTAATACTATCAATGTAACGAGCCGCCAACCACCTGCCAAAAGTGGAACCGATTTGAAACAATCTGCGAAGCAAAATGAACGGTTTTCTCTTATAAATCGCAGCGATCTTTTTAAGATCGTAATCATTTAAAGAATCTGCTTCGCTGCTACTAAGCTTGAACAAGTAACCGGACTTCTCCGTAAACGCGTCCACATCGTTGTTGTTAACAACTCGCAGTGTTTGAGGAACGGATTTTAGCGATTTGTGATTTTTCGATAAGAAATTGGAGTCGGAATTCGAGTTAAAGAGAAAGGAATTAAGAGACGGCGAAGAATATAGTAACATTTTCTTTTGCAGTTTCTGGTTGAAGAGTGTGAATAGGTGGGAGAGGGAGAGCACGGGCAGGTAACGTCTCTTTTGTTATCCATGTATAGGTTTTCTTTATATTCTGGTTAGGAGAGTGCCAAATGGGAGGAACGTCTTGTTTGTTTGTTATCCAAGGTCACGATTTTATTGTGGTTTGTTATAATGTGTTTTTTCTTCGTGGTTTGTGATGCGATTTATCTCTCTCAATTGCACGTCTGCTGTGAGTGTTTTTTTCATTATTGAAAAAAAAAAAGATGTATGACACGGCCGGATAATTTTCTTTTGTAGTAATAAATAAATATATAGGTATTTTTTATGTGTTTTAGATGAAATTAGAAAAAAAATTAAATACATAAAAGATTTAAAATAAAAATGATAATTAAAATAATAAGGGTAAAAATAAAATAGAAAATAAACTAAAGGGTAATCACAATTTTTTTATTAGGAGTTAAATTGAAAAGAAAAATAACTATAATAATAAAAATTAAAAATAATAAAAATCAAATTAGAAAAAAATACATTATACTTAGATTGAATGATAAAATTGAAAACTAGTAAAAGTTTTATAAAGAAGCAAAAGAGAAAAAAGTAGAAATTGAAATAATAAAAATCAAATTAAAAAAAATAATAAATTAGAATTGAAGAACTAAATTGAAAATAAATTAAAATTTTATACTAAAATCAAAGAAAACAATATAGAAATCAAAAGAAAAAAAATTGAAATTAAAACACCAAAATTAAAAGAGAATCGACTTGTAATTTTTGAGGGAAAAAGAAAAAACAAACAATAAATCAGCCAATCTTTACTAATATCTAATTTACTTAAAAAAACATAATGATATTTCTAATAACATCATAAAACAATATATTTTTTGTTATTATAAGACGTCTTACCATATAGTGTTTATAGTGTTTAAATTATACGAGGGTGTAAAATGCTTGCCAATAATTTTTTATATTTAAATACTAATTAATTAATCTAAAAGAATCAAATTGATATTGATGGTTAAAGAATTAACCAAAAAACATGTGTGAAAGAATAAAAAGCCTTAGACTCATGCTTTATTATTTCTTGATTCAGCGACGAAAAATGTCTTTTTACTGTATTTTTAAAGAATAAAAATACTAAAATGTCTTTCACTAATAATTTAAATTTTTTAATTTAAAAAATAATTAATTTATTTTATTATTCTTAAAAACATGAAAAAATCAAATGTACCCTTAATGTAATTCTTGATTACTGATGAGTTATCGGAAAGGGCCAAATAACCCTTGACTGACGAGCTTTTTTTTTGCCCCCCTGAGAAAAAGGGTAATACATTACAACAATGAATGATAATTTTAGTCCGGCTTCACAATGTTTTGGCTACTCCATCTATACTTTTTTATTAATTCAAGCTGTTTATCATTAATTATTAGTTAAAAACTAAGTCTCCATTATCTAAAAGAGGTGTTGCACAGGGGCGACAATTTCACTCGAAGTTATAGATACCAACCTAACTCTTCTAGTCAAATTTTTCTGGATAGTTATATTATCTCATGGGTAATGGATAAAGTTTGAATGTTGCAAAGGCTGATGTCAACCCCGCCGGTGTCATATATCTCTACCTCTCCATCTCTCCCGACCACCCTCCACATCGGATGGGCGGCAGCTCAGAAGATGCATATTTTGTTCGAAAAGCCTGCTGGGCTTGATGTTGGAGAGTTTGATAATATTTTGGAATTAATGGACCGCAAATTTATAATGTCATCATTGGAAAGCATACTGTGCGTTGCTACGGCCATTTGAAAATGTCATTCATCCTGTATTTTTAAAATTTTAATTTTTTTATTTAAAATTAATTTTTTTTAGTGTTTTTGGATAGTTTGTTATATTAAAAATAATTTTTAAAAACTAAAAAAATATCATCTTAATATATTTTTAAGTGAAAAACACCTTAAACTATAACTACTATCCCAATTCCAAATAGGCCGAAGAGATCTTTGATGAAAATGCTATTTAAAAACCCAAATTTGTAATATGTGTTTTAAATAGTGTAAATATAGGTGTTTTTTTGTTTACATGCACTTCGATGAATGGTAAAAAATCATTTAGAAAAGCTATTTGTATTTTAATATACCTGATATACAACTATTTTAATAATTTAATATGACCTGGTTGACTTAAAAGATCTAAAAATAACCCGAATGATTCTTAAGCAATCTAATATTAAATGATAAAATTAAAAATAATTTAATTAAAAAACTCGAGTCAATCTTGGTGAATTTATCAAACCCATAGTATTGATCATGAAATTAGAATAATTTTATTAAAAACAAACTAAAAAAAATATAGATTTTTAAAAAGATATCAAAGAAGAAAAAAACAAATAAAAAAAACAATGTAATTAATGTGTTTTAGAATTTTTTAAGATGTGTAGGAATAGTATTTTTGTATTAAAAAATCCTAAAATAACTTTTTGTTTAGCTTTCCTCTTGAATATAAAAACAAGTAAAATAAAAGCTATAATATAACTTTTTTTTATTTTTAGCCTTCTATTTAAGACCTGGATTGGAGGTGCTCTAATGCATTTTGGACATATAATCCATAACTTTGTTTAATTAGCATTTTGACAGTAGATGCACGGTGCCTTCAGGAAAAAAATAATCTAAATGCAATTTTAAAATTCTCAGTTAAATTCAATAGGTTTAAAGCTTGTTAAAACATGCTTGTTAACTATTTTTTTCTTTATTTTTTTACATATAAATGACACACATACATTATGAAAATTAAATTTTTATACTCTCATGTACGTTTGTTTAAAATAAAACATACAGATATCATAAATAATTTGACCTTTCTCAGTATTAAACTTAAAAGCATGTCTTATATATTTAAGAATTTAATTATAATATTCCCATGTAATATTAACATATATGTATGTATGATTTGATTGATTCTTTTGAAATGTCCCAAAAAGAGTACTATAATGTTATGATTTCTAAATATCAACCTTAATTTAAAATTAACAGTAATTAGACTTCAGAAGGGTTCAGTAGAAAGGGAAATAGAAATCAAAGGACTAAAAGAAACAAAAAAATATGGTAAAAATTGAAAAGAAAAAAATAGGTTCGGTGTTTAGGCAAGCGTGCAAGAAACTCCTTTGAAACATATACATAAATACTCTCCTGCAAACAAACACAAATATTCTCCTTTTCTTTTCCTATTTACACAAGCACACGTGACACGTATACACTTGAGAAGTAGAAAGTGGAACTCATGACCAAATTAACTAATTAACCAACAACCAAAGACATAATAATAAAACATAGAGTAACTATTATAAAGGATGACAGAGTTACAAACAACACGTATAACAACAATAAATGTCATCTCAGGGACACTTTAACTTTAACGTACTAACAACCCGATTTCATAGATATACGTACAGTCATAAACACATGATCCCTCCCTCAATTACCGTCATTCTTAATTTAGAATTATATCTGATCATAATACTTTAGCAAACGAGAAGCACACACTAAAGTACGTACTGGAAATTTTAAATTCAAGTCCTCAGATCAAACCCAAACCCTAGAAAAGTCGAACACCGTTAATTTCTTGGAATAGCCACAGCAGAGAGAGGGTTCTTCATTTCACAAGAAAGTTTCAGCATTTCACTTAGGTCAACTGGGTTATGCGTGTCCTGAACCCACTCGAAATGGTGCACCAACTTAGCCACCCAAAGGCTCACTGTCACGAGCCCTAGGTTCTTACCAGGACAAACCCTACGTCCAGCCCCAAATGGTGCAAGCCTGAGGTCACCTCCTCTCACATCCACGTCAGCACCACCGTGACTCTCCATGAATCTTTCTGGCTTAAACACCAAGGCATCCTCCCATACTCTTGGGTCATGGGTTATGGCCCACATGTTGACCATTGCAGTTGTGTTGACGGGGACCACCATGCCATTGCTGAGGTGTACATCTGAAGTGGACAACCGTGCCCATGAGAGGAGGGGCCCAGGAGGATGTACACGTAGGGTTTCCTTGATCACAGCCTGAAGGTATGGTAATTCAGCTACGTCAGCATCCGTGACACTCCTGCTTCCAACAACCAATTTCAGCTCCTTGCTAAGTTTGGCTTGAATCTCCGGGTTCAAAACCAACTCTGCCATGACCCACTCGGCCAAAAGTGCAGTAGTATCGGTGCCACGAAATATCATTTCCTGCACATTACGAAGTAAACCGATAACACAATAAGCACAGAACGCTTGAAAAAAGCAGCAGCATTAAAAATTAAAGAAGAATTAGTCCAGACATACTAACCCATAAAACAGCAACCATATCATCCTCTTCAAGTTTCTCCTCACCCTCCAAAGAAAGCAAAACATCTACGAAATCAGCATTATCAAAGACATTTTTTGGCTTCTTAATTCTATGCTCTTCAATGATTTGCTTAACCAGTTTCTTGACTCGTGGAACAAGTTGACAACAACGTTCTTTGATGCGAAAAGGGTCATAAAAGTAACTCAGCCACGGCAGATAATCAGACCAATTAAAAGCACCCAAGAGTTCAAACCCTTCAACAACAAGTTCTTGCAATTCTTTAGCCTCCTCATTAAATTGCATTAACTCATATCTTTTGCCAAAAACAGTACCCATAATGTTATTAAGAGAAGCATTTCGGAGATGTTTACGCAAATAAACAACTCCATGGAGGGATTGATCATCATAAATGCCGCTCAACATTGTAGCACAATCAAGCTGGCGCCATGGCTCATGAGCCGCGATGCGCCTTGGTGCGAATAAGTGAGTTGATGCAATTCTTCTCATGAGACGCCAATAAGGCCCATTTGGCGCAAAACCAATGGCTCGGCTAAACATGAGGCTTTTAGCCGATAGCTTGATGGGACGGTCAGCGAAGTGAGGAGAGGTCAAGATTTCACGAGCAATTTGAGGGTCCGATGTCACAATGGCTGGTGTGGAGCCTAAGCTGAAAGCCATGAGCTGAGTAGCGGCTTGGCTCGACGCCATGCAAGAGAGGGTGCGATGGGCCAAGCCGCGGCTTAAGCTGAATAGGCTTCCAAAGAAGGGTACGCCTCTTGGACCAGGGATGGAGACGCTACCCTTATGGTTCCTGCCATTTTTCCATGCTAGGCCACCAGTTGAGAAAGCCGAAGTTAGTAAGGTAATGACCAAGAAAGATGTCAAGACAAAGAGCAAGATTAGAGGGTTTGACAAGTTTTTGGTTTGTAACATTGCAGGGAGTGCAAACATCCACCAGCTGGAGTCGACAGAAGAGGGAACCAATTCCATTGCCAGAAAAACAGAAAGATGAGAGGAAAAGAGAAAAGGTCTGTATGTATGAAGGAGAGACGCTATTGAGGAATGTGTGGATAAAGGCCAGCAGGGTTGGTTTAAATAGGAATGTGTTGATTTTTTTTTTTTGGAGCAGTTAATTAAAGCTTCCATGATTAAGCTACCTTATCAAATATCGCTATCCAAAAATCGTGAGCTTACTCACACGACAGATTGTAAATCAACCAGTTATATGAGATTATATCATTCTATTTCAATTTAAAGATACTCAAATTATAAACAAGATCATAGGAAAGAAAGACCTTTTGGTTATCGAGAGGAGCAGAAACGATTATGATTTCTAATATAGATACATAAAATGATATTTTCTTATATAATTGTTTGATCAATATTCAAGTGTATATCACCCCCTTTTTTTTACTTCTCCATGAAAATTTGATTTGACTAGCTTAACAGTTGTACTTTATAGCTTTTTTTAGTGAAATAAATTTAAGAGTTACGGGAGCGACAATGTTTTAAAATTCAATCTGTTTAATAATGAGTTTTCTGTTGTTGAGTAATAGATTGATTATTTAGTTTCAGTAGTTTAATTTATTTATTTTTGATTAAGATGTCTATTAGTTTCATGTAAAAAGCTTAAGGGGTTGATAACCAGTAAATCAAGGTAGCTAGTAAATAGTATTTGGTAAGCGGAGATAATTAACAATTAATACATTTAAAAATTTCTTTTAATGGATGTAATACTCTTATATATGAGAAACTCTCAAAGTTTTAGGAGTGACGTTGTTCCAACATTCAAGTTGCTTAATAATAATGTTTTTGTTGTTAAATAATAGGTTGATTATTTAGTTTTAGTAATCTAATTTGTTCTCTTTAATTAAAGTATATGATAGTTTCATGTAAAAAGCTAAAGGGGTTGGTAATTAATAAATAAAGGTAGTTAGTAGCTGGTGTTTGGTAAGCTGAGATAATTGACAGCTAATACTTATAAAAGCTCTTTTTGATGGATGTGAGAACTTTCAGATATTTAAGTGTATAACATTGTAAAAATAGAAAATACAATAATATTTTAGAGATTCAGACTTTAAAACTATGTATGCTAAAAAAACTAAGAATAAAAAGATTATGAACCTTGAAATTATTGAATTTATAAAATATTTATAGCTAATAAGTATTGTTATTTTGTGGAGAAAAAAGCTAAATAGTCATCTTATTAAGATAATGTTGTGCTCAAGTGAGTTACTTGAGCTTGTTTGGGGTGAAAAAAAGGCTCGGGGGTGCTATTTAGGCTAAAGCATGGTAGGTGCAGGTGCATTCTCGAGCCTATAAGGATACAAAGGTGTATACTTAACACCCTGGTCGGACTTGCAATGCCCAACACATAAGATACAGCATAGCATGCCTAACTTTTAGAGTTAGGGATGCTTGAGGTGGGCTCGACGTGCACCCAACACCTAGTGTTGCTTGGACCTGTAGTTGTAAGGCCCAAATGCCGTATGAGTTTGTTTTTTTTAAGCTTGTTCAAAGGATTAAGCCTAATATTGTGGGCTCATTTTAAAGGATGAGCCTGTTGGTAGTTAGGCCCAGACATATCGTATGAGCCTATGTTTTTTAAGTATTTAGGCTTTTAAAGGGGTTTAGACTTTTTATATTTGGGTTTATTAGTAACCTCTTAAGCTTTTGTGGTATTTATATGTAAAAACTTGTAAAAATGTCTGACATGATGAGTTTATCGAGTTTGCTTCATATAAGAAGATGGGAGGAAACTTTGGGGTGAGTTACTGGAAAGCTCTTGTGCAGGGATGTGCATCATGTTTAAAAAAATTTCTAAAGATCAAGAAGGAACTCATACATAGAGAATTTTTCTTAGAGGTAAAAAAAGTCTCAAAGACAAAGAGCTTGTATTTAGAAAAATTTCTAAATAGTCGAGAAAATCGAGGAAGGGTGAGCGTATACTGAGAAGAATTTATAAATGATTAGGGGAACTAAAGAAAGACAAGTCTATATTTATAAGATATTTTAAGAGACTGAGATAACTCATTAAGAGTGAACCTATAGTTAAAAAATATTTTAAAAGGTTGAGGAACCCAAGAAGAAGAAACTTACACTTGAAAGACTTTCTAATTGGCTAAGTAAACCTAATGAGGGTAAATCTATACTTAAAAAAATTATAAAAGGCTTAGAAAGAGGGATAAGGATGAATCTAAATAACCCCTTAAGGGTCGCTCCCTATGATAGTAAGAGGCTTAGAAACTTCATATTGATTTTATATCACACATGAAAGGGAGGTTTATAACCTCTCAATCGATGGTTTGAGATTTAAAAACCCGTACGAAAGAGATATCACACTATAGAGGAAAGTCTATAGTCTTTTTAGTGATGGTGTGGCTTAATATCTCACCACTAGTGAAGTATATCATTAAAGAGCAGGAGGCCTGTGACCCTCTTTGTAATGACATGAGTTTTGAGAACCTTTTACTAGAGAGTGGTTGTATTAAAGTGAGGAAAACCTCTATAGTGATGGTCTAAGATGTGAAAAACCCTTACTAAATAGTGATCGCATTGGAGTGTGAGAGGTATATAACCCCCTAGCAAATATCATAAAGCTCGAAAGTCCTTTACTGAAAAGAAGTCACATCAGATATATATATGGCCTCTTTGATATTGTCACGAGGAATGAGAGTCTCTTGTTGAAGAGTGGTCTTACTTAAGAGTGAGAGATAATAAGGCTCAAGATCCTCATTGATAAGTTGTGTCAATCCAAGACTTCACTAAAGAGGGGTAAGTCCAAAATCAATCCGTAAAGACTTTGTGAGAGCTGAAATCCCTATTAAAGAGTCATGTCATTCTGAGAGTATATTAGAGAGATGAGAGATCCAAGATCAATCCTTGTAGATTTCATGAGGTCTAGGAGCCTCACTAAAGATCTATAGATATTATGTCAAAGATAATATCTTTATTTTAAAAATAAACTCCTTCCCATTAAAGATAATGCATCTTGAGGTGATATAAGTTCTAAGCATGTGAGAGATTCTTAAGAGGAGCGTGTTTTAGAGGTTTAGGTGTTTGCCTTAATTGCCCTAATAACTTTAAATAATTTATCTCATTTTGATTTAAAGGAGTAATAAATCCTTGTGATACAACAAATGCCTATAGGTTATTTACTTATAATTCTTCCTCGAGTTATCTTTTTTACTGGAAAAATAATTTTGTTTGGAAGGTCCTTCATATTAGTCTTCCTTGTAAAATAAAAAAAGTCCATATTATAAAACACCAACCTCTTTCATCTGTATATGATTTTTCATTCCTAGTTTCATATTGAGCAAATTTTTATCTTGTAAGGCATAAAGTTTCCACTATAAGATAAGTTTCCTTACCCCTCTTATTAAGATCTCTAATTATATCAGCTCAAACAACTTTTTCACATGACCATCTCATCGTCAAACCTTTTCAAATATATTAGTGTAGACTTATCTTCTTGATAGAGAACAACAAATAATTTCATGAAGTTTTTTTAAGTGGATATGTTAATAGTGTAGCATGCCACTAGCTTGAGATAAAGTAGGCTTTGCCTTATGCAGTTAGGTGCATGTTGAGAAGGCAACTTTAGCCACTATAGCATTTTTAATTTCATATCATAAGACTGCGCATGCAAGATATTAAGTAAATCCTCATGTGAATGGCAGACCACGAAGCTTGCCATTTCTCTGGTCTCAGGAGTGCATGCTTTTGGCACTCTAGCACAATTCAAACTGCAAGCATTGTTACTTGATGCGGTCGAAATGTGAATGTCTTCGTTCCAACTGATGAAATTGTCATCAGGCATTTTAGTGTCTCATACATCGTCCTTTGCATGGATTTACGAGCTAGCAAATGCAGAGAAACAGGGCTGCTCAATAAGTTGGTCTTATTATGGCAGCAAACGATTGGCGTAACCAGCTTTAGACTGTGTTATAGGCATTATTATAGTTCGTTGTTAGAAATTAGTGAATAAAGAAAGCAACAATTGAAAGTTCACAAACCTTCCAGCAAGGCGTGTATTTACTTTTGCAGTCTCGTCTGGAAAAGAAGAAATATTTTAACCAAGAACCTAGAACTTGTGATCCTACCCCTTGTAGGCTGCAGAAAACTCTTGGTACTGGAAAGCGAAGAAAAGATTAATCTTTCGAGGGTGGGATCGTGGGATGCTATTATATGAACTTGTTAGTTTTATACTCAATTAATAAACCTAGACCTAATACTCGAACTAATTAAATCTAAAAATATATCTATGCAGTTTATAAATTCACCATGAAAACTCAAAGTTTGTGCTACACTGGGGAGATGAAAACAAGAAAAAATTAAGAAGCTTGGGTGTTTTGCCAGGAAGTTAAAAAAATTGAGAAAAATCAGACATTCACAACCACTAATGAAGGACTTTTCATAAAGCTAAGGATTAGTAATTCTCTTTAGAGATCGAATGAATTTGGGTAGCGGGAGTCAAACCTGCATCCTTAACTTGGAAGAATAAGGTTTACACTTGACGTTGATTCATTATTTTTGTGAGAGAGTTTCGGCAAATTGGCACATTCTATAAATTTTTAAAAAAATATGAGGGATATATTTTAAAAGTGTTTTTAAATGAATTTAAAAATTTTATTTTTTTATTTATTTGAATTTGTTTTTAGTTTTTTAGATCATTTTAATACACTAATATTAAAAATAATTTTAAAAATATATATATAATATTATTTTAATATATTTTTAAATAAAAAATACTTCAACTAAAAATAAACCACGATTACACCCTTAAAAACATTATAATATCAAAAGGTTAGAGTTTTTCAAAACACCACAGTTGGGTACTGCAGTAGTTTTACAAACACCACCCCAAACTCGAACCATTTAACATTACTAAACTCTAACTATTTCTCAAGTCTCAAAGCAATTATCGTTAACTCTAAATGCAAATCAATTTATATCAATCGGGTTAGTGTTTTGAGTTTGCAATTGAGATTTAAAATGATAAAAGATTGATTTTTTAAATTTTTTTATAAATGAATTATAATAATATTTTTTATTTTTAAAAAATTATTTTTGATATTAATACATCAAAATAATTTAAAAATATAAAAAATTAATTTAAAATAATAAAAATAAATATATTTTTAAAATAAAAAATAAATATAATATTAATATTTAGCGCTTAGATTTTTTAAAATACCGCAGTTCTCAACTGCGGTATTTTAAAACTACAGTATTTCCTTGACTATCCTATTCCCTGCAATATTTTTAAGTCAAGCTGATAAATTTTTGTAAAACTGTGCAGGAGCAGTTTTTTAAATCTTGTGTGGACTATGAAATGGAGGAAATAAATGTAGAGAACCTGAATTTGACTGGTCTTTTCAGTCCTCATATAGGATGGTGAATTAAAAGCGACAGTATACAAGATTTTTTAAATATACATGCGTGATCATAAGACTGGCCACGAGTTCATTTCAGTCTTAGGTTTATGGAAATCTGCAGAAGAACTACATAGAAGTTTGAGCCTACAAACTTTGAAAAGTTTCTAACTTTGATTAGCCATAAAGCCTATAATTTTTTTTACAGAGATTATATTTTTCTCCCTGGCATTATTTTTTATCCCATGAATCATTCTTTTATTTTATTCTCAAATTTATCCTCTTAGTCTCTGATAATTGTCCATATTTGCTCTGAAAGTTCCAGTTCCATGATCTCTGTGCCTAGAGATTTGAATGCAATATGTGGCAAGTGGTCCTTTACTTGCGATGCTGTTAAGACAAACATAAAGGACGCCGCAATAGTTTTCGAATTTCATCAATGCGTGTGCTTATTCAATATCCTAAAGCTATACACTCGTAAGATCGAATGTGTGTCATGTGAAAAGCTAGAACACGATCAACTTGATTGGCCTCGTTTTCATCAATCCAAGAAAGCACGGTATTCTCAACACCATAAAACTCGAAGATCAAAGACTAATATTAATGATAATTATAGCACCACCACGATTAACAAAGCTTAGGGCGTTGCGTTAGTTTATAATTCGCAGAGTTCATTGTTGATGCCTGTAGTTCAGGTCAATCAACCTTACGTATTCATTAATTGAATACGATCCTAGAGGTAATCACGCAAAGATTTACCCCGATCCTAGAGGTAATCACGCAAAGATTTGCCCCACGCTTTGATAGCATGTAGCAAATGATATTTTACACAAAGTAGGAGTGATTAGATCCTTGAATGCACAACGGCACCGAGGGATAAGCTCGGATAGATGGACTAAACCTTATCTCAGATTAACATTTTATCTTATTAGTATTATTTTTATTTAGTCAAGAACCCTAATATGAGATTCTGCGTGCTGGGATGTTTGCATAACATTCTTCTAGGAAGGAGGTTGCTTATTTATTTCTTCGTTACTTAAAAATTTGCTGAAATAAAGAATATTCAACCCCACATGCCATAGGCGATTACAAGAAAACTTTAGGGGATAGCTTTCCATCACCAAATGACTTAAAATATAAGCTAATTCAATTCAGCGCAAGAATCCACTGTACTTGAACTTGAAAATAGTTTGGTTCTCACATTCTATTAGAATTTTTTAGGAACAAAGTACGACAGGCGTGAGCTGCTTTAATTCAAGAAAACTGGCTCGTTTTCCTTTATCCATCCATCTATATATATATATATAAGAAAAAGGAAAAGAAATGGAAAGGTTGCTCATCGTCGCGGAAGTTTATCGCTGCAATCAATAAATTGAAGCAGTTAATCAAGAACGAATAATGAAGGCAGATATGGTCCGTGGTCGGCAGCTTTTCGGAGTTAGCTTGGTCATAGGGTAGCTAGCTACTAGCTATGTCGACTGAAAGAAATAAAGCACTAAAGAGTGTGAAAAATCTACGTGGTTCTGAGATAGGAAACTTGAGAATCACGCAAAACAAACATGGGGCAGTGGGGTGTACACGTGGGTGTAGAGTAGAGCCTCGTGAACGCAAATCTTTGAGATGGGAGATTTTGCAGCACAGACAAGCGTAAAAGGGCCCATATCAAATCCAACACAACACGCCACCACCTCGCTTCCTGCCTTCACACACGCACTGTAGGAAAACAGAAAGGTCCTTTGCTTTCCACTCTTTGGAGTTTGGAGCCGAGGATCCTGCATTCGAGGACGCATATGCCTGTCCTTGAGATTCGTATGCCGAATTATTCGGATTATTTATATCAACTGATTTGAAAGAATTATGGTTAAATTTTCTTATGAAATTTCATTCAATTTAGTTTTCATTACAAATCTTTAAGATTAAAAATCTGATTCGAGCCGGACTGAAAAAACCAAACACACATAAGTAATTAATCTCTCGATCACAGCAGCCACCGACCCAATCACCCATCGAATACCCGATTCAAGCTTTTATAACAACTAATCTTTCAATTCAACATCCACACGAACCACTATATGCTATATCCTAAACATGTCCCTCACCTTAACATTATTTTTTTGAGCTTTGCTCAACCTTCCACGGATTTTCTAAAATTTCAAACCCTCCCCGCAGCCCTGCTCTTGGTTTTGAACAAATCAAGGTGTAAACACATAAAATTTAAATAGTTAAATGGATAAGAGTTTTTTTTTTTTTTTTAAAGTAGCATGGTTGAATTTTTTTAAAAATAGCACAATTAAAATTCATCTAGAAAAATAATTGAAGATTCATGTCATCTGTGATTTGTTTTTCCAATATAGAATTGAGATATTATTTATTATTATTTCTGCATTTCTGCATGACTGTGTGCTTGATTTACTAATTATAATGAAATAATATATTTAAATTCGTTATTATTTAATTATTAAAATATAATATATAATTTAAATTATTAGATGATGTATATTTAAATTATTATTTACCAAGAAGAGATACTGATAAAAAAACAGAGAAAAGGAAGCCAGTGTACAGCAATGCTATAGTGGCACTGTACCTGATTTTGAGCATGGATACTGATCGCCGGGCTGACCTTTGATATTGTAAGCATCCGAGACATTGGCATCTGCTCCTGAGGCACGAAATTCATCAAAAACTACAAATAAATCTTTTTTATTTTTTGCGTTTTAAAAATAATTTTAAAAAATTTAAATTTTTTAATTTAAATTTAAATTTTTTATATTTTTAAATTATTTTAATATGTTAATATTAAAAATAATTTTTTGAAAATAAAAAATATTATTTTAATATATTTTTAAATAAAAAATACTTTAAAAAATAACCAAAACTACATTCATAAACATGCTCACCACTCTTATTTCATGAATCAACCATCAACGTATCAAATTAACTTTCATCCATGACTTCAAAGACTGATTTCTTTTATTTAAAATAAATGCTAACATATCTAAAATAATTGGATAAAATAACAAATTAGCACAATAAATATAAAAAATTAAAAATATAATATTGTTTAATTTTTTTTAATAAAATAACACCTTTTTACCTTATCGCACTTTAGAAATACGACGTTTATTAAATGTCGCTATCACGGGGGTGCGAGAGACGCAAAGTTGTCTAGCTATGGCAGAAAACTCTTGTTTTGCCTCTTGTATGAAGTGTTTTGTATTAGAAATGTTTTTTGGATTTAATCATAAAATTATGATTAATGTTTAAGAGTCGCTACCTATTAGTATAGTCACTAAGAACCTATGGTCTGTAAGAGTTTTAATAAAAAAATGATTATGCAAGGGGAAGACACATCACCCTCAGTGCACCCTGTATAGGGTAAGCTACATTACTGTTTGATTGTTTTTTTCAAGTCAGGTTTCTATCCGTTGGTTTTTATTAAGGCTCAAAGTAGATCTTTCTTCATAAGAAAGTCTCTACCTTATCGAGTTAAATCTTAACCGTTTTAAAGTCTGAATTTTAACAACACATTTATTTACAACTTGTATATTTAATACTTGAGTATGTACTTTATCATGTAATTTTACACTCCACAAATATTAAAGTCTATATCCAGCACCTAAAAATTAGAAAAAATATTTTTTTATATTCTGGTCAAACCTTAATAGATAATCATAATCTGATTATGATATCCATTTTTTTTCAAAACATGAGAAAGATGCAATTTTTATTAATTAAAAAATACATGGAAAATGTTTAAAATTTGATTGTATGCATGAAAATATTTTTTTATCTTAGAAAATTAATTTAAAGTATTTTTATATTTTTTAATTATTTCAAAGAAAACCGAGTATTTTAATACTGTATTTGTATTTTACAGTGTAATATACAGCTTGATATTATGCAAAACTAATCTGTATTTGTATTTTACAGTGTAATATACAACTTGATATTATGCAAAACTAGTAAAAAATATTTGAGAAAATCATAATTTTTTTAAATGATTTTTGAAAATTTTAGAAATGACAGTCGGGTCAAATCCAGCCCATCCATTCTTGGCCTAAAGTGGGAAAAGTTAATTATTATGCCGCTGCATGCAGAAATGAATTCTGCATGCAAGGCCCTCAATGACAAAGAAGGAGGTGATGTAGGTTGGGGGTCTTGGACGTGCTGAGGATGTTGGGTTGGTGGCTCAAAAGGCTTCTACTGAGGTGACAGTGGTTGGAATGTGCTGTGGGAGGAAGAAAAAAAAGTTGTAGAGGAGAGAGAAAGGATAAAAAAAAAATAAAGAGTCGCGGTGGTAGTTTGGTGATTGGTTGATAGTTGTGTTGGCTTTCTATGGTGGAGTTGGTGGTGAAGAAGATGCTAGTGGCTACAATGACAGGGAGAAAAAAAGAGAGAAAAAACTATAGAAACAAGGGCAGAAGGGTTGGTTTATGACCAACTTTGGTTCTGATTTTTCTTCTTCTTCAGGCCATAAAATCCACCTTTATTTATAGGCAGTGGAAGAATGCAAACTTGTCCACACTAAAAAAAAAACATTTCAGTCCTTAATTCAGCTGGGAAGAATCTTAACCATGGTTCAAAGTGTGCATCGTGAGTTGTTCAATCTGTAGAAAAAACTGCCTGAGGGGGCCTGTTTAGGCTAGTGTCAGCACCATCTCATTACTATTCAAACTGAAATGTTCAGTTAAGATTGTAAAGAAATTGCAGGGGATCATTTGTATCATGTTTTGTTAGATTTGATGGAGAAATGAAGCATTAAATGCACTTGAAAACTAGTCACGCGGGCAACATTCTCAGGTAGAATCGGGAAAGACAATGAACAGTGACCAGACGATGCATTATCTGGCCCTTTTATAAATATATATATTCAAAACAACGCTGTTTTGGATTGAATTAGAGATTTTTACTGATTTTCAATTTAATCATTCATCTTTCAATTACTTTCAATTGAACTCTTAATTGATTATAAACTTTTGATTTAATACAATTAGGTCCCTGCAAAACTTTAACTTCAACTCCAGATTTACGCGTCTTTTGCAATTTGGTCATTGGTCTCAGATTTATGCAACCCCTAATTGACCATTAAACTTTTAATTTTTTAATCTCACCCCCAGTTTTTATCATTAAGTCCTCATAATTTGTCCCTTGTGGCAAAATAGTCCTTGGTTGTAAAATTCTTTAATTTAACCCCTAATGGACCCCTAAAATTTCAATTGTCTTGTAATTTGGTCCTTAAATTCAATTAATTAACTTGATAAAAATTAAATTAGGTCTTTTAAAATTTTAATATTCTCAATTAAGCTCAAATTAGGCACCTAAACTTAATTTTTCACCATTTAAGCCCAAAATAAAATTAATTTGACCTATTTAAAATATAATTAAGTCCTTGCACTGAATTAAATCCTTCAATTGGACCTAAATTAATTTTAAACATAATTAAAATTCAATTTCACCCATGTGTAAATCAAATTAACCTATTAAAAATTTAACTATGTCCTTGTACTTTAATTTTATGTAAAATCATCCAATAATCATTTAACTTATTCTTGAATTTGTATTTTTTTTCTCTATTTTGGGTATAATGGGATACAATTAGGCCTTAAAATTTCCTTCAAAATTACATCTTAATTCCTTGACTTACTTTCTTCGCGGTACTAACCTTTATTTTATTTTTTTATTTTTAATTTGAAAAAAATAATTTTTGAGAAATAACCCATAATTGTGTTATGAGAGTTGTTTTTTTAAACTCAACAAGATGATTATCACATTTGATAATAACGATATTTAATAAATACCACACTTCTAAAGCTCGATAAAATGAAAGTGTACTATCATTTAGCTCAGCCAGTCAACTGGTTAGTAATAGTTAGTAGAACCAGTCGGTCGAATCTGAAAATCATGAGAAAAATCTCAAAACTACCAAAATCAAGGGGCTTGATGAGATTTTTATATTTAAAGATCTGACTACTTATGTAGCAACGCGATGGTTACTATTGAGAAAATAACCTTTGAAAATTTCTGTAAAAATTGTTCTTTTAATCCAATATTCTGGTCTAACGAGGCTAAAACACTTCTTGGATTTAAACGTGTTCCATTGATCCATATATGTATATGTTAGATCATCCATATAATCTATCTAGACATATCCTCATTTAATTGTAACATACTCACATCTACTTATTATCACAAGACCAACTATTTCATTAACTTTGAAAAATAGGGATACTTATCGTGTGAATAATATTTTTTTGAGATTTTAATTAAAGTTTATTTTTTAGTTTATAAAAAAAAATATAGTTTGACTAATAAAATATATTTGAAAAAATTATAAAAATAAAGTTTTTATATAAAACAGTTAATCATTTAATACAACTGAATCCAACTAATAAATTAATTAAGTAAGAAAGCAGCACATTTTTACCATGTTGTGTTTAAGAATAATAATATATAATAAATATAATGTTTATGTAGCATGACATGATAAAAATATATTATTTTATAAAAAATACCTTTTCAAAATATATTATTCTATAAATGTTTTTGTGCTAACTTGACAAAAAAAAAATCAAAAGAATTGGCACGTTTGCATGAGGCTTCGAGGAAAGAATATTCGGTTCCATTTTTTGGGACATATGGCAAAATCACCATAAACAATCGCTCGTGTCCAGTCACTGCGAACATGCCACCATAATGTTCCTTCTTCTTCTTCAGCAAATACCTTTTGGCGGGACTGGACAGTATGTGATGTCTTCAGGACCATCTGGTCATGAATTTCGGCCGTTTCGTTGCACGCCTACAGATATCAGAGTTAAAACTAGCGCAGTCAGGATAAAACGCTTTCCAGTGGAAAACAAAGTGTAGTCATTAGCAATACATGGTCTGTTCCATCAGAAAGTTGAAAACTCTATAAGATATTTCAGATTTTCAAATATTTCACGTCATTTATTGATTTGTTAAATTTTAGACATTTTAATGCTTTCATATTTATTTATGATTATGAAGCTGGACCACTTGAATATAGAAGAATTCAAAAGCCACAATCCCCATTGACAATATTTTACCGAGGTTAAATTTTAAAAATTGTAGTTTAACTGAATACTAGGTTTATTTTTAGAAATCACATTTTGAATTTTATAAATCTTAAAAATATTGAAAACTTAAATAATTATTAAATTTTAATTTTTTAAAAAATTAATTAATTAAAATACACGTGTATGTATGTGTGTGTGTGTATTACCGGCTACGTGCTAATGTATATCTAACACTACTCTATTTAAATAGTTGTCAGACTTTATGTTTTCTGTGTATGTGTGCGTGTGCGTGTGCAAGATCGAGGAGTGTAATGTATCTTATTTTATCTGTTGATGTAAAATAAAAGCTTCTAAAAACCAATTAAAAGTGGTTCCTAGCTATTTATCAATGGTTTATATTTCCTGAATAAAAGTAACATTTATTTTATAATTAGAGTATCCTCAATCTTGTTTTTATATATCATTTTAAATTCATCTTTCAGGTTAAAAAAAAACTATTTATATCAAAATTAATAAATTTCTGAAAAAAAATTCCTTCTCAACCCTTTTGAAGTTTAAAACCGAGAGGCGCAGAAAGCTAAACAACATCGTATCAAGATTTATGAGGCATTCTATGCTATTTTGAGCCTCCGCCTCGAACAATAGGACTTTTATCCATTGTTGGGCCTCACACTGCTGTTTTTACCCACCACACCTTCTTAGTAGACTCAAGAGTTCTGAAGAGGCCTTGCAAGGCTTCATAAATGTTGGGCTCGAAGGCCTGTTTAAGACTTTTCGATCCTAACAAGACATCTCGAGCTGTTTTTGATTTGCCCAGCTCTAGTCTATAAAATTAAACTGCCGGGATGGGGTCAAACTATTAAGCATGTTAACCGGCGGCGTGTGTTACCCGCTTACGGCCTTAATCATGTACGTCGATACGAAGTGCAGAAGGTTTTGTTTTGTTTTGTATTTTAGAAGTATTTTTAAAAAAATTAATTTTTTTTATTTTTTTATTTTTAATAAATAATTTTTTTTTTATTTTTTTAATAGGTTAATGTTAAAAATAATTTTTAAAAAATAAAAAAATATATTTTACTATATTTTCAAGTAAAAAACATTTTAAAAATAACCATAACCATATTTTTATGCACTCATGTAAAAATGATAATTCTTAAAAGTTTTAGAATATGATATGTAAAGATATGTTAATTTTTTAATATTTTATTTAGAATATAATAATAATAATAATTTATTTAATAATCAATAAAGTCAAATTTAAAAAAAATCAATTATTATAATCAAATGAATGCAATATTACGTGAAAGAAAAGTATAGGTATCCTTTTTTTTCTTTGCAATTAAATAAACTTAATTATCTAAAAATAACTATCTAATTAACATGATGACTATGAAAGGAGTGGTGATATTCTTTTTGCTCCAAGAACCCAAAAATAAACTTACGAAGAAAATCAATTGAATGTTTGAGTTCTTTACCGCTCTCTTTTTCTATTTTGATCTTTTATTATTTTAAATATCAGTACATCACCGGTCGAAATTCCTAACAGTATTCACGTTAAAATATAAGGCTCTTTTCTAGAACAAAAAATATAAGGTATTCACATTAAAATATAAGGTCGCGTATTACCAAAATTGAAATCAAAAGGCAATACATTGCTAAATCTCAAAGTACCTTAGCAGACGGTGCCACGAATCTTCGATGATGATCGATGCGACTCGAAGCAATGATTCAGGAAAAAGTATTTCACATTAAATCAAGCCGCCGTCCGCATGTTTATTTCATATCTGTGTCTTCTTTTATATCTCACCTATCATATAAGAGATGACCCTTTGAGATTTTATCAAATTGGAAACCCTACCTACAGTTGCTTGCATTATGATTTTGGTCAGTTTTCTCTTTGACGTCGATAAAAATATGTTTCGAAGAACCCACCTAGGCACGTAGCTAGCTTACCGGGGAAGTAATAACTTATTGTCATTCTATATAAGCACCTACGACAGAATGCCTAGCTCTCAAAGTATTTGTTTTTCTTCCCTTATTTTGGTGGTCTTGCTGGAATGCATTAACTGTTATGATAACTCGAGCCATGAGCCATCTGTACCCGTGTCAGTATGCTTGGAGTCTTACTGTACGTTGAACTTTTCTTCGAAGAAGACTCAACTGAGTTAATGGGCTTAAAGGACATTATTGTCTTTGATGGCAATAGTTGTTCTGTGCTAGTAAAGTCATTAACATTTGTAAATGTATAGCTACCAAAACACAGGACGTCGTACTGCTTCTTTAATGCGTTTTTTCGTCTTCAGTCGTTCATAAATCGAGTGGTTTGATAATGAAATCGATAGAAATTGATTGCAGTTGTTATACAATGATTATAGGTAGGTGTTATTATTACTACAGTGACAACTCTTGTCATTATCGGAGACATGCCAAACCATC
The DNA here is from genome assembly GCF_000495115.2 of Populus euphratica. Taxonomy (NCBI): domain Eukaryota; kingdom Viridiplantae; phylum Streptophyta; class Magnoliopsida; order Malpighiales; family Salicaceae; genus Populus; species Populus euphratica. The sequence goes on along the minus strand of NW_011499869.1, from coordinate 1,820,063 downwards.
AATCTTCTGCATGCATAAAAGCAATAGCTGTCGTTTTATGTCATATATACTTAAAAGTTAAAAGTAATTAATATGAGATTTTATTAGAATATATAACTTTACAACAGTTGACCCAAACTTAATCTCCTAATTTTTTATTTGAGTACTTCCAATTATTATGGTAAAAAAAACAGCTTTTTTTATTAATTTTAATCATAGGCAATAGTTTGAAAGGATGAAAATTATATATTGTAAGAAAATGTGATTTGAAAAAAAGAAATTAAAGTTTATGAGTTATGTTCCGCTTGACTCAAAATTTCAGGATAATTTTGAATAATTTAGGCTAGTTTTTTTTGTTTGTTTGAATGGATTTTCTTGTTGTGTATTTTCTTGGATTTTGATTGTCTTGAGGAATTAAGGGGTGAAACCTTGGACACATTTTGTATATTTTACTTCTTGTCAGTGATACCAAACAGTCAGCGTTCAAAGCTGTTCATAGTTGCGTTATCAAGCAGAAAAGAAAAAATCGATTATTATTTATTCCTTTAAGTTCTGTTTTTCCTGGACTACTGTTTCTTGACAGTTGTGTTCGTAAAATGCTCTCCTAGTCTTCTTAAACTGATCAGGCACAGTTAAGTCTTATCACTAAAGATCTATGTATCACACCCCAGCTCCGTATTGGTTTCTTTGGAGGTGACTGATCTAGTTGTTTTTCCACACATTTATCATGATTTAGCATGTCACCAGACCTGTATTTCAAAATATTGCATGTATTTTGGCTTGGGTACAAATGTTTATCTTGGTTCCCTTTGAAAATCTGTTCCCTGCGTGTTCAGATTTCTCTTAAGCAAGCAGTGTTTAGTTAATTCCTACAGCCGTGGTATACTGCTATGCAGTCATGCATATCTGGGCTTTTCTGCTCTGCTTGCTACTATACATAAAGTTTATTGATTTCTCATTTACTCTGGTAACTTAGCATGCATCTTCTGCTGCCATTTCTATTAAAGGAATATAATCTAGTATATTGGATCTTTGACAAGTGAACCTTGTATTTTTCTGCAAATTCCAACTGTCATGCAGCATGTTGCTTTTGCTCTAGTATGTTGGATCTCTTGCATACTCCTTGTGTACATTGAGTTGCGCATGCAGACCCTCTTTTTAGTAGAGCATGAATAAGAAAGGAATTCAAATTAAACCATGAATCTTATTGAAAACTAAACAAGAAAACATCAACTTGAGCAATATTACAATATTGTCAACCTATCCTTAATATGGCCTCCAAGTTGATCATAAGATAGGTCGCACATGAACCTAATTAAATAGCACACACCCACAAAAGATATACCAGTTAATTATGCTTTCCACAAACTGAACTGTGAACATGAATAAAAGATAATCTCTCATCAGACTCTGGGCTTGAGTCTGCCCTCATTGGCCAGCTTGAAAAGATGTCCCTGTGCTCCTGCAGCCTTGTTGGAGGCTAGTGAAGCAACGAAATTCTCCCTGACTTGCCTGGTTGTGAAAGAGAACCTATTGCTCACCATGGAGTTGAGCAAGGAAGCAGTACCTTCTCGGTAGAGTGTCCCATACCCATCAGTACGTGTGTTTGAAAGTGCTTGCTGCAAGGTCATACTCGTTCCAAATCCAGGCAAGCTAGTCACACCAAATGCGTTTCCCATTGTTCCCCACCAGCCCATAACACCCCATATTAGTGCCGGGTGAGTTCTCCAGTAACTGTAAATTAAACAAACATACATGTCAGTTGTTATTATAAGGGTACTGCATGACGAGTATATATTTAACCTATTTCATTCATTAGAATTTCATATTTAGTTTACATTTTGAGTGGTTATGGAAACTTACTTGCATGAGAAGGGTGAATTTGGGTCAGGAATGAACGGAGGCGTGGGGGTGAAAGGGGTGCCTGGAGTAATTCTTGGGGTGGTTGGCGGGCTTACAATGACTGGTGTTGGGGGACTGCCTCCTGTGGTTGGAGGGGTGGGGTGGTATCCACCTCCTCGCGGAGGGTTTGATGGTGTTGGTGGAGTAGCTACACTTGGTGGGGTTCCACAATTTCCACCTGAAGGGATTGATGGTGTTGGACCACCTGAAGGAGTTGATGGCGTTGAGTGAGATGGTGGGTTAACAGAGCTACCTCCTGAACCATGTGAAGGGGTCCTGTGTGAACCTGTCATTTAGAATTTGAACCATTAGCAGGATATATATATATATATATATATATATATATATATATATTGTGGAAGAAGTTGATTTACGGAGCTTTCTTTAGGTTAATGCTATTAATAATTTGAGCAATCTCAGATATGATATTTTTCTTCTGACTATCACTTGTATATTTAGTTAAAAAAATTATACTATAGTAGCTTGTATACGCGCGAACACATAATTTACAAGTTAGCTAGTAATAAGAAAAAAGTTCGTCGCTTCACTACATGGAGTTCTTTCATACTGAGCATGCAGAAGTTGGAATCAGCACTTGATTATATGTATAAATCATGCATGAAAAGATGGGTGCCAGTACTGTCGTTTAAAGTACGAGTGTCTGCGCGAGCGTGCGCGCGTGAGAGAGAGAGAGAGAGAGAGAGAGACCGGAAGGAGGACTTCTTGAATGTGGATCTGGGGAGTAGTAGTTCTTCTGATCTCCAAAGGTTGTGGCCAATACAGGGAACGCCAAATTGTGAGAAAGCAAGCCAGCGGCCAAAACCCACATCAACACTGAAGCCTGCTTGCTTTCCTGCCTCTCCATCTCAGTATTCTTGGAGAACACTAGAAGTAAAATAGGATATAACTGAAAGGTGCATTCTTCAGTGTAGAAAGCGGGGATTATATAGAGCTGACAGAGTGAAGTAAATATTAGCAGGTGAAGGAGTATGTGGTTAGTTGATTTGTTGCCGGAGCATTAATTTGTGCTCTTAATGACTTGCACTGAGGCGATAATCCAAATCCACCTCCCCGCCACATGTATCTCTTTTTTCCCATGATGTATTTATTTTAACTTGCATAAGCTCAGTCCTCTTGCTAATGGATTGTCCTCTAGTTTTAAGAACTCTAATGTGTGAATTGCCACCATTGACATGGTGGTTTTGCCAAGGTTACTACGAAATGAATTATTATATATGCTTGTTGGAAGAAAAAAATAAGTGTGGCGGGAGTTTATTAACAGCAAAATAATAAGTAAAACTAGAGAACAATAAGAGGATTTGGTAAAAAAAAAATTTAGAAAGTGTTTTCTCTTTTGTATCTCTCTCAACATATATTAATTATGTTTTTGATTAAAAATTTATTTATAAACCTCCAGTTATAAACAAATAAAAAATTAAATTATTAAAAAAATCTTAATTTAAAAAGGAAATGTATTATATCGTTTTCATCTATTGACTGATTCTTCTATTTTATAGAAAAATCAAAATTTAGTTTACTTTCAATATCCCCTTTTAAAATTAATTTCTTTATAACTTATAAGATATCTCTCATCTTGACAAAAACATCATGTTCAAGTAGTTTTATAAAAATACTTACAACTTCGTTTTATATCCTTATATATTTGACTTCAAATTCCTTATTTGTAATACAATTTTGTTGGAAATAAAATATTATGTCTATATGCTCATTTCAGTCATGAAATATATACTAGATTCTTAGTTAAAACAATGACCAATAAGTTGTTTGTACAAATTTTTGTAGACTTCTAATGTGACATTTACAACTTTTTCTTTATCTTCTCAGCCATATAGAATAACAAACACTTGTTGTAATAGCTATATATTCATCTTTTCAAGTTAATAATATAACTACAGGTTACTTCTTTTTAACCTATTATTTTCTTCTTCTTTTTTGGTCCAAGAATAAATTTTTATATGTTATTCTTTTCAATTGATGCAATTTCTTTATATATAGCAATTCTCTATTTTTCATCATGTATTTATTTACAAATGCTATAGATTCACTTGTAGCAAGATGTCAATATAGTGATATATCATCATTAATTGGATTAATTATTTTGTACAAGCCATCAAATCACCTCATTTTTCTTGATGAACTAAGTGAGTTGCCACTAGTGGAACTTCTACTAGAAGAAGAAGAAGAAAATAAATGTGAAGTTGAGTTCTTGGTGATTATAGAGGTGTAACAAGTTATTGATGATTTTCATATTTCAACATCAAGAACTAATAAAAATGTATACTGCTCAACATCATTTATCTTCTAATTTCATGCTTTTTCTTCATCAAATTTGACATTCTTATTAATCACCATTTTTTTTTATTAGAATTGTAAAACTTGTATCATTTTGACTTTTGATTAGAGCTCACAAAAATCATTTTTTACTTTTGTCATCTAGTTGGGTCCTTATTTAATCATATGCATGCATGTAGTTAATACTTTTAATTACTTTTAAATAAGTAAAACTTGGCTTTTTATAAAGTCATGCAATTTAAGCTTTCTATAGAACACCTATTTGACAAGTAAATAATACAATTTATAACTTCAATTCTAAACTCATTTCACATTTTCTTGGTTTTAAATATATTTCTCATTATACTGAGGATACTTTTATTTTTTTCTTTATCATGCCATTTTATTGCAGTAAACTAGACATTATTAGAAGTCTATTTAGAGCATGATCTTTACAAAACTTATTAGAAAAAAAATTCACCACCAACATGACGAGATTATAGATCAAGCTCGTACAGTGACACTGTAGGATCAAGTTGCCTTCATTTGACAAAGTTGAGATCAAACTACAGAAGGAGGCTCAAAAGCTTTCACATAGACATGATTTTCCTATAAGACCATCTGGTGCCGCAACATCCCCGAGTGATCAATGTGACATTCAATTCCAACCTCAATAAAACTGATCAAAACCCATGTCTCAACTTGCTCCATGCCATGGGACTGAACCCTCACTGTGTTTCATTATCTCTAGGCTTTAAGCTGTTTGAATTCAGCACTACTTTTTTTTTTCAGATACTCCGTTCAGCTGGTCCCGACTTAAACCACTAGAAATGATTCATTTCCCGAGCGGCACATTAAGTTTTTTCCCTCTAATTTATTAAATCTGGAAGAGAAGAACACAGGGGTAGGTGCCTTCCTATTCATTCTCTTATCGGACAAGCTAAGAAATATTGAGCCCAAGAACTATGATATCCTGCCCCAATTTTGTGTGGTCCGATAGACCACAAATATTGGAGCCCTGCTAGTCCACAACCTCCACTATTTGATTATATCTCATATCCCCATTTCAAATAAATTAATGGTGTCTTACACCAGACCATTGATAACAAGATCAAGCTCTTGTTGGAGTCTTTAGATGTTGTACTAGTGAGTAAGATGGTAGTTTTTGTAATGAAAAGAAAATACATAATGGTTTCCCTTGACTGCACAGGCTGTTGCCCTATATTTGTACACGTTCAGCTTCAATTGTAAAGCAGACAAACGCATCACGCAGGAACAGGATCGGATGACCATGAAAAATCATGACACTTGGCATGCAGAGGGAGAAGGGACCCATGATTTTGAAACTAGATGTTGTAACCTTAATGGTTGTGGCAGAGAAGTAGTTGACGGAGAACACAAATGTCAGGTGATGAGTAAATAAAGACAGCTTCACGGGTCATCCAGGGCAACGGAGCCGTAAAATGACACCAGTGTTGCTGCCTGTGACCACCTCTTCTTCTTAACATATGCTGGGATTGAGAGTTCTGTGTATTCTTTTACTATATATTTTAATTTTTAAATTTGTAAATTGAAAAGCTATATTACTATTTTCTGTATATTTATTTTCTGCTTTAAGTTAAATGGATGTGACCTATTGAAGTAAAATTTATTAGGGGTGTGGAAGACGGCTTGGGCCATTTCTGTAGGACATTCTGAATTTCTGATCTATCTGGGGGAGGAATGTCAAGTCCCCATGAACGCCAGCAAATGCGAAAAGGCCAGCTGCCTCATGATCTTTCGCTGATAGCCCTTTACCCCTTTCTTGTGTCTTGAACATCAATCACACCGAGGCCCTGACACATTATTTCTTCCAAATTAAGTCAATTTTTGGGGTCCCTTTGTAAAGTGGCCCACATGCTACATGGTAGCTTTTATTTTTATTTTTTTATATATTTTAAAAGTATATTTTACTTTAAAAATATTAAATTAAATTTTTTTGTATTTATTAATAATTTTGATATATTAGTATAAAAAATTAAAAAAATATATTTTTAAATAAAAAAACTTTTAAAAAATATTTTACACCACCATGCCAAACCCTCACTAATTCAACTCTTTGTTTTCTAATAGGTTTGGTCTTAAATCTTAAAAAAAAATAAAAGTGTTTGGGATTTCTTGGGTGTTTATTATTTTTGTGGTTCAAGACTATTTTTAAAGTATTTTTTAATTTTTTTATTTAATAAATATTAAAATAATATTACTATTTTTAAAGTATTTTTTAAATTTTTTTATCTAATAAATATTAAAATAATATTTTTTAAAATATTTCTTTTATAGATTTAATATGTTAATGTTAAAAAAATTAAAAATATTTTAATGTATTTTTAACTAAAAATAGATATCAAACATTTAATTCACTATATTAAAAAAAATCATGATGTCACGAGTTGTCAAATTTAGGCTCTTAAAGATAATTGTTAAATTGGGCTCCGGTCATATATAATTGGATTGAATTAACTCTCTTGCATTTTTTTTTCTTCTTCCTTTTTTTTTTTATCTAATTAGGTTTTGATAGTCATTAGGGCTAACTAGATGTAGATTTTAGTTAGATAAATAATTTATACAAAGCCAACCTAGCTTAGGTAGGTTACGAGTCATTGAGTTTGAGATTAAGCAATCAAAAGTTGAACAAGAATTAACAATTATGCTCTTGAAAGCAACAAAAGATTTTAGAAAGACTTTAACAATATGATTTTAACAATATCTTGAAAGACAAGTAACTATTATCATAATTTGTTAAGAGTTTTTTAAAAATTAATTTAAGATTAATTACGATTCTCTTTTAATGTTTTTTTAATGTGTAGTTAAAATAATTTTATCAAAATATTTTTAATGGTATTAGATATAATGAGAACAGAGTCTCAATATGTCCTTAATTGGTGACCTTATATTCTCTTTGTTTTTTGGTTATTGGATCTTCAATCCCATATTTTAGCCATTGAATTTTTATAAAATATTTAGTTGATTTTTGTGAAGTTAATTACTTCGCAAAGGAAATATAATTTGAAAAAAATCATTAAATAGCTATTTTAAGTAGATTGTTATTTAAAAAAATATAGTAGAAAATGCAATCACTATTTTATAAAGATCTAATAAGTAAAAAATGGGATTTAAATCCTAACAACAACAAAAAAAAAGGTTCATTAAGAACATACCAGAGCTTCATTTCCAACATATTAAGTATTTTTAGAAAGACTTTAACAAGATAATTTTAATAATATTTTGAAAGACCAACAATTAAGAGTTTTTTTAAGGTCAATTAAGATCTCAATTGATGTTCTTTCAATGTATAGTTAAAATTATTTTATTAATATTTTTCTAACAATACTAAATGTAACGAAAACAAAGTTTCAATTTGTAACCTTATCTTCTCTTTATTTTTTGGTTATTGAATCTTCAATCTCATCTTTTAGCCATTGATTTTTTATAAAATATTTAGTTGATTTTTGTGAGGTTAATTACTTTGCAAAAAAAATTTTTTTTTGAAAAAATCACTAAATAATTGCTATTTAAAATAGACTGTTGTTTAAAAAAATATAGTAAAAGATGCAACTACTATTTTAAATAGCGGTTGTATTCAAACTATATTATTTTTCAAATATTACTTTTAATTTTTTTTTTATTTTTAAAAAACTTTTAGCAAACCATGCTATTGTTTTTTTTTTTTTTTTGAAAAGAAAATCAGCAAAAACACAAATGAAGGAATACTATTTTTTTTTTGTCTGTTTCATAATGCAAATAATTGAGCACTAAGAAAACAGACATGGAAAATTTTATTCCGGCAAATTCTATGTCTATCTATACAAGGGAGTTCGCATAAGAGGGATCAGCTGAGTTTGCCTGCGCTGATGGAAACCAAACCATAATCATTTTGGAGTAAAATATACTTCTTTTTGAACGCAAGAAATTAATGAAAATAAGATTTTGAATAACAATATATTGAATAATGGGAATGGAAATGTAAATGTGAACTGAAACTTCATTCTTTGTTTGGTTGAAAAGAATGAACATGAGTTATAAGTCCAAATTTTCTATGTTAACATTTTTTTTAAAAAAATGATATATTATTATTTATCATACAACAATTACTTCTATTAACATTGACTTTAACTCTATTTGTCATTACAGTCTGTATTGTGAAAAAAAAAGATTTAAATTGTTATTTTTTTGTGTGTTTTTGAATTATTTTAATATGGTGTTGTCAAAATTAAATTTTAAAAAATAAAAAAATATTATTATAATGTATTTTTAACCAAAAAATATTTTAAAAAATAACTCTTATTGTATTTTCATACCCAACATTAACGTATTTTACTTAAATATTTTTATATGAAAATCCTATTATTGTTATTATTGTATTATTGATATTATCATTATTTTTTTATTAATATCATCACAATCACTATTATTTATTATAGACTTTATTACCATTAACGTCGTTGATAAAGTTATTTTTTAATTTCAGATAATAAAAAATTACCGTTCATTTTGATTTCTAGCTATCATTCCAAATACAATATTAAAAATGAAACATCATTTTGATTTTTTGTTCCAAATTTTTTTCATTTTTATTCTAGACTATTGATTCATGGTATTAAATCGGGCACCTAACCATGAATTAGCTAGATTTAAGAAATTAATTCCTGGAAAAAAATATGTTAGTTGTCGAAAATTACTTCGTAAGCATGAAGAATCAAATGGATTCATGAGTCAACATCGTAGGCGCCGAGCAAGAACCTCATGTCTTTTATATAGAAAACACAACACAAAAGATAGATCCATAAGTTCTGCTCCGTCCCTTAGTAATTAATGGCAAAGAGCAAGATTCAGCCAGTGCAGCATATCATATGTTTCACACCATTAGAATGGCTCAGTTCCAAGGTTGAAACTCCCTTCCCTCCTAACCAGCTAGCATCATCATGGGAGAGAGGATCAGATTCCACCCCCTCTTTTCCAGACTTCCTAACAAAGAAATTAATCTCGATTATATTATTTATTGGACTTGCCAGATCTTTAGGGATACTCGGATGATTAAATACTCATTGACGGCAAGGCAACAGGAGATTCTGAAGTCTATGGGAAAAAAATATCAGAGACATTATGGTTGGACGTTGTCATTCTTCAAGAGCAAAAAACAGATTATTCGCACATGCAAGAACATGATCACTGTTTCGGTGCCCTCGTTAATAAGTTATGCAATTCTTCTCTCAAAAAGTCAAAAACAATGGTGGGAAAAGGAGAGTAAAAAATATGGAAGGTCGGTTATGTCTGTGATCGGTTGACTTTCTTAGATGCTTAACTAACTTTGACTTACTAATGTCTCTCATTCATGCACATGCATATCAACACTCGTTCACCTGGTGATGAAACAAAAGCTATAAATTTTGAATTCTGAGACTAAGACTCCTCACACCTTCTAAGAAATGACCATACAAATATGCTCTTTGCTTTCCTGGGCTTTGCTCTGCTCAACAGCAATGCTCCTCGCCATTTTTTTGAAACACAGAAAAGGCTGCGGCAAGAGTGATGGAAAACTACCACCAGGGGAAATGGGACTTCCTTGGATCGGTGAAACAATAGAGTTCTACAGATCACAACGTGACAACCAATTGTTCGAAGAGTTTGTTCAAAAACGGATAACAAAATATGGAAAGATATTCAAAACGAGGCTAATGGGTTCGCCAACAATCATCGTTAATGGTGCTGAAGCTAACCGGTTTTTCTTGTCCAATGAATTCAAGTTGGTGATAAGCTCATGGCCTACTGCATCAGTTCAGCTCATGGGCGTAAATTCCATCATGGAAAAGCAAGGGGAGAAGCACCGATGCCTTCGTGGAATAATCGCCACCAGCCTTGGCCCTGCAGGCCTTGAGATTTTAGTGCCAAAAATTTGCGACTCAGTTCAGTTGTACCTAGATAAAAATTGGAATGTAAGAGATGAGATCAGTCTTTACCGTTCGACCAAAGCCTTGACGTTTACCATAGTTTTGGAGTGCTTGCTAGGGCTCAATTTTGAGCCTGGAACCCTGAATACTTTTGAGAGAGTTTTGGAAGGAGTATTTGCACCACCTGTTTCATTTCCTGGTTCCAAGTTTTCAAGAGCCAAGAAAGCAAGGCGGGAGATAAAAGAAATGTTGATTAAAGTGGTAAGGGAGAAAAGGAAGAAGATGGAAAGTGGTTTAGGGGGGGATGAAGGAATGTTATTTTCCCAATTGGTTAGCGGGATGATTCGAGGGGAGATCAGTGAAGAGGAGGTTATTGATAATGTGGTTCTGCTTGTGTTTGCAGCTCATGACACAACATCTTTTGCCATTGCCATGACCTTCAAAATGTTAGCTGAGCATCCAGACTGCCATTCTCTCCTCCTTCAAGGTACTCTTTGCTTCACTATTTTAAGTTTACAAGGGAAAGATTTCTAAAATCAGAGGGGTATACCATGACAATTCATAAGAAAATATAAGTGCGCGCAGTTTCAAACTCGAATATGAATTTAGTGAACCAGCATAAGAAGCACTTTCTTCCCATTATTCTACTAAATCAGTATATATTATCACTCTTGGCAGAACATGATGACATAATGAACAAGAGGAGATCTGGAGAAAATCTAACAATGGAAGACACGAAGAAAATGAAATATACATGGCAAGTTGCACGTGAAAGCATGCGGCTTTTTCCTCCTATCTTTGGCTCCTTCAGAAAAGCTATTGCTGACATTGAATATGAAGGATTCACGATTCCTAAAGGGTGGAAGGTACATATCGATTCCGAGACCTTTCCTTGATATCGCCACATAAAACAAGCTCAGAGACAATAGAACTCATGGCCTCAATCTTCCATGCTTATATCACTGTTTAAAGACAGTTCCACGGGTCGGCTTGATTACAAGCATTCTAGATATTGGAGAAAACACGCAGCAACAGAAAAATGCATGTTACAAAAAATTAGCCTTGAAATTTCTGAACAATGATTCATCACAGATCTGACTTCATCTTGTCTTCTGCAGGTTCTGTGGACAACGTATGGCACCCACTACAATGAAGAATATTTCAAGGATCCTCTGACTTTTAATCCAAGAAGATTTGAGGAGCCAATTCCACCATATGCTTACCTCCCCTTCGGTGGAGGACCAAGACTCTGTGCAGGAAACCAACTGGCAAAGTTGAATATCCTCATCTTCATCCACTATGTTGTAACACGTTACAATTGGTCCTTACTCTGCCCTGATGAACAAATCACCATGGACCCTCTCCCAGTCCCTTCCCATGGAATGCCCATCAAAGTTTCTCTCAAGTCATCTTAGAGTAGAACAAACATCGGCATTTTTATACTTTGTACTCAAATGTTTAATTTATCAAGAATCATGTCCTACAAACTTGGTTTCACTTTCTACATCTACTGATTCTTCCAAAATTCATGTTCCACAGCATTATAACGGCTAATCTTTGGATCTCACTTCTACAATTATATACAAGATCTCTGTGGATGCCTGAGAATGTACTCAAGCATTCTTAGCAGGCCTGGACCGAACCTTCTCTCCCAGCTTGTGATATAACTTTGCACAGTAATGACTTCATGCATAAGCAAGCATTTCAAGCTCGACATATTCTAAAGGCTACCACCACAGCATACTTCAAGATGGAAGGAGTCTAAGCAATTTCAATTTGTACCCCAACTCCGGAAATGCCGAACCCACCCTACCTAGATTTGCTACTAATAATATAATATTGGTTCCTGTATTAATACCTCAGTGTCGCCATTAGTGCGTAAAATCACGAGACCCATCTCGACTGAATTAGCTTTTCATTTGAGTGGTCATGTAATTTATAATTAGAACTAGGATTTAATTCTAAAAAGTCAAAAGAAATATGATAAAAATATAATATAATGAAAAATTATTTTAAGATATTGGTATTATTGGAATAAAATTAAATAATACCACAAACTAATTAATATTTAATAAGTTATATTCAGTTTGTTTAAGAAGCAAAAAATACAAAAATAAAATTTATAAGTATTATTCATAAAAAATACTAAAATTTAAATTTTGCATTTGTTTAAATAATTTTAAAAAATTAACTATAATGAATATGTTATTGTGAGCAGAATTGATTTACTTACAAAAACTAACTCAAAACCTTTATTAATAAACCTAAACTTTAATCCAAAGCATTGAATCCTAATTAAAAATAAAATATTAATTAAATTCAAATAATTCTTTAATTATAGCTAACAAAATAAAAATAAAGCTTATACATCTAAATCTTATTTTGTCGTGAGAAAAAAAGAAAATAATATAAATATAATACAATACTTATTTATAGCCAACAATACAACCCAACAATCCTAAGAATTAAAAGATAAGTTGCTGCTCCTTTGATTTCCAAGTTAAATTTTTTTTTGATCCTAGCCTTGTATTTATTTTTGTTTTGGTAGGAAAAGGATGATCCCTTCAACGCTTTTCTTTGGATGCTCCCTTCAATGCTTTTCTTTGCTGCCTCACGTGTTTTTTTCTAAGTCAATCTGGATTCGCTTGTCTCATTTGATGTATTTTCTTCTTACCTGATAAGAAAAATAAAATAATAAATCATAATATTTTAAAAAATAATTAATATTCTCACACATGATAGAAAATCCAAAACTAATTAACAATCTATAAAATGCATGGAAATATCATAAAATAAAACTGGTAAAAAATAATACAAAATTAACAATTTTGTTATCAAAATTTTATAGCCCAAATAAAGATAGATTGAGTCTTTCTTGCACATAAATTGAATATAATAAAATCTTCTTTTAATGCTTCAAAGAATTTTCAAGTTCAGCTTTGACTGAAACTTGTATAATCAGTCTATTCAATGTTTTTTTTTTTTTAATGTCTTCACTCTGGCCCTGTGATAAGCACATTTAGAGTATGTAATGGGTGCCCTGTGATAAGCACATTTTGAGTATGTAATGGGTTCTTGGTGTTGGAACTTGTGATAAACCGATTTGAAACATATAATTGCGTCCTTGTGTTTATGTGGTGATGCACATAAGCTCCTATAAAATAACAAATAAATAACCAAAACAAGGAGAAAGAACAGCGTCATTGTAAGGTTCAGTTCTCAAAGATGTTTATTCCTTTCACCACTCCAGATATCATGGAATGCTCAGAAAAAATCCATTCCTCACATCAGCCCAAATCTCATTACTTGTAAAAGATACATCCCGGCTTGACTGAATATAGATTAGTATTTTAGTACCTCATAGCTAATGTAATCTGAAAGGCTAGATCCTAGAACATGTATTTCCAAAACATAACAATAACTGCAAGAATATTTTATGATGTCATCATTTCTCATGTATGACAGCATCACCTTATCTTATTGTTAAAGTATAAAGCTATGAGAAACACAAATTTGCAAGCTTTCCAAACACTGTCCTATAGGCTTCGCCCTGATTGTAGAAAAAGAGAGGGGGGAAAAACAGTCTCATAGAACCATGTTTCTCTAGCTTCATGTTGATCACGATCTATCACAAACTACACAAATCATCTCTTCATTCTGTAGGAACTCTGCCTCCATCCATTCCCCCCCCCAATCACCACACACACGCATGTATGGATGCAATTACATGTTATCAGATTCACCATGGCAAATAAGAAGAATACAAGGAAATTGGTTTAAACATGTCCTCTAACTCGAATAAGGAATGTAAACAGGTTCATTGCAAGGAAGAATTGATGATATCTGGCATATGTAGCAACCAAAAGACATTAATCATCTCCAGATAAGTGGCTCTCCTATAATAGAAAAAACCATGCCCTGTAAATTGCTTGATTGTGATATATGATCAATCTAAGATGAAATTTGCCAATCTAATGAGGCCTTTATAAGTAAGAAAAAATAATTGGCTTTTCATTCCCAGTCTTTCTTCTGGAAAATTCTCATTCAGATTGTGATTGACATAAAAACTCACAGTGGACAGTAATTAATCAATTAAATAAACAAAATTTGATTCCCACATGTAAGAAATGACCTAGCCAAGAAAATTGTTGGTAGTTACAAGTATGATGTTGCACCTGACCAAAGTTTTCCTACTGAAGTGGTGGATCTTTGACGCATTGCATGGCATCTGGCAATAGATTATGACTGATTGGCTTCAATCCTCGTTTAAACCAATAGCCCATAAGAGAGGTTTCTAGTTTCCGCACCTGTGAACATTTTATTTTATCCAATCAATCAAGTATTCAGTGGAAGCAAGTACAAGCTGCACATTTATCCTCCTATTCTCTGAGATTCCAACAATGCAGAACAAAAGGTATTAGTAATGAGAACTTGCAGATCCCATTGACAACTGCCATTTTAGTTCCAACAAGATTGTCTAAGAAATAAGAAAGATCGTTACAAGTGAACAGGGCCATGGGCTAAAGGACAGTAGAAGCAATCCTCAGCTAAAAAAGGGAAGCAAAAACAGAAAATACAGAGGATAACTCAAGCAGATTTGTCTAATCTTTCAAGTCGTTCTACGAGTATGTGTAAATGTACAGTTACTTAGTATGGTAAAGCAACTTAACTATCTTTAGAAGCTACAGCTATCATGTCAACATCCATATTCACTTTATATTCCATAGCATCTTATGGAAAAATCTCAACACATATTATTATATCAGTGTGTTATGCTGCTATAATTGTTTCTACATTCTTTCTCTCCTAAATGACACAAACTTCTTAGCAAAGATGAGAAAGCAAAAAACACAGGCAGTATCACGCGAGCAAGATCAGGGAGTTAGACCCACTTGTAGATTAGCTGAAACCTAGGTACAATTTTTGAGGGAATACAACAGAAATAATGATGAAAATTTCTGAGAGAGAAAAAACTCCTTCAAGATGATAAATATTGATAACGTCAACTGCATACCAGATAAAAATCTTGGAAACAAAAGGTTATTATTGGGAGGTTAGGATATGCTCCAATATATACCAAAAAAAAGGTGTTGGTGACGTCTTATTTGGAACACTTCAGCCCTTACTTTCACATCGAAACCTCTAGCTGGGCCCTTTCAGCCATGAAGAAGAAAATAGCGTACATCTATTCAAAATACATCTACACACTCTTTTCTTATTTTACAAGGATGCCATAAACTCAAATTTAGCATCTCAAAGAGAGGATGACTAACCTGCCTAACAATGAATGGTTCCTCTGCAAGACTCAGTGGCTTCGTTAATACTGTCAAAAAGCCATTTCGATTTCCATAAACAATATCTGTGAAAGGCCGATCACCCACCTGAGAGAAACACAAGCACGCTATTCACATACAATAAACAGAAAGAAACCAGGCCAACAACTCAAAGAAGCTCAGTTAGTTTGCACATACCATTATAAGTCTTGAGGATTTACAGCCAAAGTGCTTTTCAATTTCTTCAGATGTTCCAGCAGGTTTCTTTACCCCTATAGTGTGATACATAAATTATTAAAATTTGCAAATGGTACTGCGGACAGCATATTAATTAAGAAAGAAGTACAGCATATTAAATAAGCAAATTATGCACAAAAAAATGTCAGCTTCCACATTGGATAAAAGAAAAATCCTATAAAATTAAAGCTCAAACTGGTAGAGACGAATCTTACTGTGCCTTATTACTTTAATTCCAATTGCCTTCTCAAGTGCCCTGGCTTTTGAGCCATCATGATCATACTCAAAGAGACCTAACTCATTACACCAACAGCACACAAACAGGTTAGTAACTTAATACCAGAATTAAAATAACAAAAAAAAAGGATCAAATTGCGAAGGAGTCTTGCCAAAATTACCAGCAGAGTTACTGAACACAGCAATATCATTCCCAAAAACAGATTTACACCTCTCAATGGACGGACCAAGAGGGCCCCAAAGGGTCAAAGAGTAGGGCACAGTAATAGTGTTATCCTTATCAAACACCACACCTTTAAAGCCTCTCGCTTGCAACCCTCCCCAATCAATGTACCTTATGTCAGGCACTACAACATGAGGCAGAGCCAAATGCCGGTCCTTGACAAACACGGAAGCCGAAGAAACAATGCCTTCAACGTTAATTCTTTGGCCTAATGCAGCTCTCAAATCCGTCCACCACGTGTTTGATAAAAGCCTTCTCTGATTACCAGTTTCGGTGTCTCCTGTTTCTTCAATTTCTTGGTTTTCGGTTTCTGGGTTTTGGTTAGCGTTGGTGTTATTGTCTAAAGAACATTGAAATCGGTCAAAAACTGACAGGTTCTGATCTGGGTCAGGGTAGCCTTTATTATTGTTAGTTTGGGAATTTTTTTGCTCCTTGCCGTTTCTTTTACAGTTGCTTGTAGTGTGAAGAGTGAGGGAGCATATGTTTTTGGAGTGTGTTTGGTGCTGTGAAGAGTACAAGCAGGTCGATTTTACGATTCTGAGATGTGAACGATGGAGATGGGAGTGGAGAGAAGATGGCATGGGACAACTGGGTAAGGGAGCCACATAGGTGGTGGTGGTGCACTGCATTTCCAATCTGCTACTCTTTGGTTTTTGTGTTTTTAATATTCATCTTTTCGTAAACAACTCCATTTTAATTTCACAGACAGGCCGGCCAGGTTGTGGACCTGTTGGTTGTGGCTGTGGGTTGGTTCGAGAGAAAAGAGCAGACTATGCTCCACTGTGGTTCTAGCTAGGTCTGGTTTTCCTGGACTCGTTCTGGACTGCATGCTATTATGATTGGGCTTTGAGCCTCAGTTGATTATATCTATTTACCTTAATTGAAAACAATCACGGGCCTGGGGTTTAGGGTTTGCGGCTTTTCACTTGCTCGCACGTGGGTAATTAAGATTTCTTTGTCCTGAGAAATTATTAAATATATTTTCACTTTTAACAGATATTTTATAGACAAAATAGGGTATAAAATAGCTGCTTCGTTTCTTATTACTTATGTTTACAGGGATAATAACATATTTAGTGTTTTAAAAAAATTGTTGTTTTCATGTTATAACTATCGTATCATTAGTTAATAATCATGTCATGATTCGTTTAGAAATATAATAATATTTTTTTTGAATATTTTTTAAAAATATTTTTATTTTAAAAAAATATTAAGTATATATATATATTATTTTTTATTTTTTAATAATTTCAATGTGTTTATATTAAAATAAATAAAAATTACTTTAATATATTTTCAAACAAAAAACACTTTACACCACAATATCTAACACACACTTAATAATTATATCAAATCCACTTTAACCCTCATCTAAAATATCATTTATTGTTATAATTTTAAGAGTTAAATAAATTAGAATAAATAAATTCATTGAATTGTAAAAATTACATATGTTATTATTTATGTGTTTTTATTGAAAAATCCAAGTTAGATTTTTCATGTTTCGAGTGACGAATTGGTCATGTTTATGGAAACAAGGTAATTGATTTGAAAATCGGTAACTGTTTTTTTTTTTTTTCAATGAAGTAAAATAATTATAACCATCTATTAACTGTAGAAATGAAATCTCATTATTTATTTCTCTTTGAATTATAGATTTTTTAAAAGATTTTATTTGCTTTTTTATTTTAAAAGATTTTAAAAAAATTAAATATTTTTTATTTTGTTAATTTATTTAAAATTATTTTTTATATTTTCATATCATTTAATCAAAAATAATTTTTAAAAAATAAAAAAAAATATTATTTTAATATATTTTAAAATAAAAAATATTTTAAAAAATAAATACTACTATTTTCTCCAACGCTCCTAAAACTATTGGCTACAAACTTTAAACGAGCAACGTTTTATATTGCAATTTGCAAGAATTAAATTTAGTATCAAAGCCAAGACTTGACACCTTCAAGATAAGCATGCTAGAAAATAATTGGAAAAAAAAAAGAAAAAAAAAGGACAGCACACAAGGGGGAAAGTGATCCTTGGAGTTGGAATTTCGAGATCGTTCTGGATCAACTCACGGCCAGTTGACCGAGGCTAGGCACGTCCAAAACAGGGAACGCCACTTGAAAATTTCTCACCCAACGCGTATTGTCTTTTCTGTCTCCAGTTTGACAATATGCTTTATGCTTTGCCAGCTCTGTGTCATCATTGCAGCACCGGACATTCATTTTGTATGGACAACTCGGTTTCGGCTCAATTAGTCCAATAACTCTCATCTCTCCTGTGCAAGTGCCCCCTGACCAAACCCCTTCACTTTCACATAGAAGATAGAACCACTTTTTTCTACTTTCCCTGGCTCCTTCCTAGATTGACATTGCAAGGCTGTGTCCAGTCCTAAAATACTATGTACATATGCCAGCTATAACTATTCTTTAATCAACTAGCTACCCATGAAAGCAACTATATGAGGGACCCAAGCTCAAAGTTCCAACATCACACAACACATTTAGCTCTCTCTTGATAAATCTCTTGCTTGCTGCTGGTACATATAATATACATCTCCTGATTGTTTGCTTGGAAAAAGATAAGATGTCGTTCGTTCGTTCGAGAAAGCTTTCTTCAATGCTTTTGTTTGCTCTGTTATTTGCTTGTCTGATGGGAGCCTCCAAGGGTGGCAATTTCTTCCAAGATTTTGACATCACCTGGGGCGATCAACGTGCTAAGATACTAAACGGTGGCCAACTTCTCACACTCTCTCTCGACAAGGCTTCTGGTTCTGGCTTCCAATCCAAGAATGAGTACTTATTTGGCCGAATCGACATGCAAATCAAGCTAGTAGCAGGCAACTCGGCTGGTACTGTCACTGCATACTATGTAAGCCACGATCCTTATGCTCGATTGAATTTCTTCTCTAGCTCATAAATTTGGGGTTTCTCATATTTTTCTTACTTGTGCAGCTATCTTCTCAAGGGTCGACCCACGATGAGATTGACTTTGAGTTTTTGGGCAATGCAACTGGAGAGCCATATATTCTCCATACCAATGTGTTCTCCCAGGGGAAAGGCGACAGAGAACAACAATTCTATCTCTGGTTTGATCCCACTAAGGCTTTCCACACCTACTCCATTGTGTGGAACAAACAACGCATTATGTAAGTAAAAAATGCTCAAATTTCAATACTTCTGTATCGTCACAAGCCGAATTTCAAATGCTAAATTTGAAAGATGTTGCGCTTTCATTGCAGTTTCTTAGTGGACAACATCCCAATAAGAGTGTTCCATAACTTGGAATCAGTCGGCGTGCCATTCCCGAACAAGCAAGCCATGAGGATACATTCAAGTCTCTGGAATGCTGATGACTGGGCAACAAGAGGGGGGCTTGTAAAGACTGACTGGACACAAGCTCCTTTCACCGCTTCTTACAGAAATTTCAAAGCCAATGCTTGTATTTGGTCACCTGCATCACCTTGTACCTCCACCTCCCCAAATTCTGTGCAAGACAATGCTTGGCAAGTTCAAGCACTTGATGCCCCGGGGCGCAACAGACTTCGATGGGTGCAACAAAAGTACATGATTTACAACTACTGCACTGACTTGAAGCGGTTCCCCCAGGGTCTCCCACCTGAATGCAAGCGATCGAGATTTCTTTGAAGAAACTACACGTTGATGAGATTGTCAGCTATTATGAAAGTTCTTTATTCTTTATGCAAATTAAAATATGTGAATGTAATATGAAATAAATCAGTTTTAATTCTTTATTCTTTTTACAAATAAAATGTAACACCAAATGAATCGATTTCAATTTTTTAATTATCCTCTACTTCCGTTACGGTTATTGCAACTCGTCCTCCATCTTTTACAATGTGCATGAAGAAATTTTCTCAAGCAACCAGCTTGAAGTTTATGGTGTAATCCGCTATGCGGTAACTTTACATTTACGATATGATTGATAGTAATGAATGGTTTTTGTCAATTTATACATGGCCTGTATTAATGGCGGCATTTCAACTTGTAATTGCATCGTGTATATCCCAGGTGATGTTTTTGGTAAAAGTAGAACCTGTTGCTAAGAGCTGAAAATCAACTTAATAAGTGGGTGTCAAACAATCAATTAATTATACCAAATGATTATTGTGGTATATCCGTTGTAATCACTCAAGTAAAGATGAGTTATTTCCAGTTCTGAAAGAAATCCATTCTCTCCATCAGCATAAATTATCCTTATTACTCGAAAAACTACTAGGCTTTCAGTTCCTCTCTGGCTCAAAGATCGACTGATTTAAACCTTAAAATAGTATATTGTGCTTTGCACTCGATTTCCCTTAATTGTATATTAGTTTGTGCTTTGGGGTTTGAGGATAATTAATCCCGTGCTTGTGCATTCATCTTTGTGCTCTTGTAATAGTGAATTGCGCTCACTATTCGTTTATCCTTTAATGTTTTTTTAGATAAATGTTCTTCTCATCAATGAATCTAGACTTGTAAAAATTAACCACCAAATCTTGATTACCAAACAAATTAAATTCATTAATTAATTATTTCGTGACAAGGACACTACACTTGCTGAACCCCCGAACCCCACCTAGTTTGTTCGTATTGGTCAGCAGTTGCTTGTTACATTATTCCAAAAGTTTGAACCAAAAAAAGAATATTGAAATTTTCAGAGCTCCACCTTTTGAATAGAACTCACTTTACGTGTTCATTTTATTTGTTATTTTCAAATTTCACATGCCACTATAGCCAGGCATAACGTTCAGTTATTTTTGTCGAATTGAATGAGTATTTAACTTTGCTTCCATGCATGTTAATTATTGCTTAATCCTCGTGATTTAGAAATAAAATAATTATTTTTTTATTTCGAAAACTATTGTTAATTAATTTTTTCAGTCCTAATTATTTTATTAATAAATTAAATCTTTAATAAATTTCAGTTTGTGTATATCTTACTTTGTTTTTTTCTTTTCTATTTTAAAAAGTAGAAAAAAATAAAGAGAGCAGTGGTTGCGATAGAAATTTTTTAAGAAAGAGTTTATATATATATATAATTAAGGATTGTCAAGAAACAGAAAAGGAAGTATTTAATTAACTTTGATGCCACAAGAACTAATTAATTCGTTTCAATAAGATACGAGGACTCGGGCATGTTTTTATGTGTATGTATATATTAAAAATAAAAGGAACGAACAAAGACAATTTTTATTTTCTCACAAAAGATGACAAAGAAAAATACGATATTATTATATTAGTACTTCGCTTTGCAGTGTTTCCTTGCCACTTAATTTTAATTGTTTCCATCATAACTATATGATAAAAAAAAATTGATTGAGCAGGCAACCTCGTGGTGTTAAGATAAGACTCAATGACATGGAATTAAAGATAAGCATGTTTGATGATGTTACAAAATCAAATATAATAAGGTTTTTTGTGATTAAATTATAAGTTAATCAAATGTTACTATAAATAACTATTTTCTTTAAAGTAAAGAGGACTTTCTTGTGATAAATGCTTCTGGATATCGATAAAAAAAAAAATGAAGGATTTGACGCTCTCGGATAGTAAATTCAGTAATCTTATTGAGAAAATGACTAATAAATATACTAGAAAATATTAAATTTTAAGAGCAAGGTTATTGTTATGTTGAACATTGATGTGTTTTTTAACGTAAAATATTGAACATTTTACCTGGATAGTAAATGAAGAATATTAAATTTTTTTACATTGATAACATTAATAAGAAAGAAAAATATTTTATACATGCATTAATAAATAAAAAATATTATTTTCAAATGTATTAATAATGAGCAAAAAAATAATCGAGCGATACTTGTTAGGCTCATGAATATTAAGGTCATATTCTTAGGTTAAAAATCGAGACAAGCCCATAAAGTCCTGGCACATCCTCGAGCCCAGCATCTAGGCTCGAGTGCTTCCCTCGAGCTCAAAGGGCGCGTGATATCGGCCTATAATTGAGCAGAATGGCTATTCTTGAAATCCAATGGTAAGCTTTCCATTAAATATCTATAAATCTTGTTACATCCATGCTATATCAGGAATCTTCTAGGCAATTTTAAAATATATGTTTCTAAATATTGGGCGAAGACCACCGAGAACCAAGTGAAACCAAGGCAGGTCAAAAACGGAAGACTCTTTCATCCTTTGTATTGCGCATATATAGACAAGGAAAACCAGCCAACGCCTCCTGTCTCGCCTGTCTCCGGTTATAAAGTCGACGCTTTGAGCAAGCAACCAGGCTCTATCTGAAGTTGTCAACTTTCCATCATTTAGTCATACAGCTGGGATTTAGTTATTTTATATGGTCAGCTTGCATGGTTTTAGCTTCCATCAGTTCAAGACAAGCTTTCTCCTATTTCAAATGTTTCACTGAAACAAAAGGCACACACGATTTTCTGCCTTCCTGGGTTTCTTGCTCTCTCCCTCTCATTAATTTGCAAGCCTGTCACCATCCAAATATGCCAGCTCTCTCTGTAGAATTTTTATATCAACCAGGACAGGTTATTGCCTCAAAAGGACCTATATAAAGGAACCAAGCTGCAGTGCTTCTAACATCATAGAACACAATTCTAGCTCTCTCCTCGTCCTTACTACACATCTCCCTATCTTGGAAAAGCAAAGATGTCATTCTCTTGTCCCAGTAAGCTTTCCTCAACGCTTCTGTTAGTTTCGTTACTTGGTTATCTAATAGGATCCTCAAAAGGTGGCAATTTCTTCCAAGATTTTGACATCACCTGGGGCGATCAACGTGCTAAGATACTAAACGGTGGCCAACTTCTCACACTATCTCTTGACACTGCTTCTGGTTCTGGCTTCCAATCCAAGAATGAATACTTATTTGGCCGAATCGACATGCAAATCAAGCTAATACCAGGCAACTCGGCTGGTACTGTCACTACATACTATGTATGTCTTGGTCCTTATCCTCCAATTGAATTTCTTCTCTGACTCATAAATTTGAGGTTTCTCATATTTTTCTTACTTGTGCAGCTATCTTCTCAAGGGCCGACACACGATGAGATCGACTTTGAGTTTTTGGGCAATGCAACTGGAGAACCATATGTTCTCCATACCAATGTGTTCTCCCAGGGGAAAGGAGATAGAGAACAACGATTCTATCTCTGGTTTGATCCCAGCAAGGCTTTTCACACCTACTCTATTGTGTGGAACAAACAACTCATTATGTATGTAAAAAATGCTCTCAACTTTCAATACTCCTGTATCACCATACAGGTCCCGAATTCCTAATACTAATTTGCAATTTGTTGCGTTTTCATTGCAGTTTCTTAGTGGACAACATCCCAATTAGAGTGTTCCAAAACCTGGAATCAATTGGTGTGGCATTCCCGAACAAGCAAGCCATGAGGATATATTCAAGTCTTTGGAATGCTGATGACTGGGCAACAAGAGGGGGGCTTGTAAAGACTGATTGGACACAAGCTCCTTTCATTTCTTCTTACAGAAATTTCAAAGCCAATGCTTGTATTTGGTCACCTGGATCACCCTGTACCTCCACCTCCCCCATTTCTGTGCAAGACAATGCCTGGCAAGTTCAAGCACTTGATGCCCCGGGGCGCAACAGACTTCGATGGGTGCAGCAGAAGTACATGATTTACAACTACTGCACTGACTTGAAACGGTTCCCTCAGGGTCTCCCACCTGAATGCAAGTGATCAAGATGCCTATGAAGAAACTAGACATTAAGCATCCATTGGTTCATTTTTTAGCAAGTTTGTCCTAAATGATTAGAACATGAAATTCTCTATTTTTCTCGAAGAACATAAATAATGTAATGTGAAATAACTCAATTTCTTAATTCATGTAAAGTTACTTTCTGTTCTACATTCTTTACAAACCTTACGACCCATCTATTACCTTGGCAATAAAAATTGAACATTCGATCAACACATCCCCAAATGAGCATCTTGATGAAATCTTTAGTGTACATCAGACGTAATCATGTTATTAAAGTTGGTCTAATACAGGCCATATTTCATCTTAAATGCCTTGAAACTCCATTCCGACTGCCAATCCTCTATCTTTTCAGTACCATGTTAGAAAGGAAAGGTTATTTTGTAAGAGCTGGGAAGTGCTTCTAAGAAGACAGTTTTGTGTTTTCTCACTCATTTACGATCACCAAACAAGAGATATTTATTATCTTTTGATACATAATCTTCAATTAATACTCATACATCAAGTACATGAGTTACTACATTCAAAATAAATTACAGGACCATATCAAGCACCGGTCAATCTCTATTGTTAGCAAAGACGTCCCTCGTAACCTTGTATTTCTTTGGCTTACCATTACAGCAACACATGGATCCTAAAATAGATATATAAATTAGTCATCACATGATGAAAAACGAATCAACCCATTTTGAATTAGAGCTTCCCAAACAAAGGAGGGAAGATACCTCAGGTGTTTACACCGTTGTGTTAATAATAAAAATTATTTTTTAGATATTTTTTTATTTTTTTAAATTTAATTTTTTCATCAGCATATTAAAACTACCTAAAAACACCAAATTAAATTTTAAAAAAATAACAAAACAGTGATTCAATCCAACGGAAATGTCTATCTATTCTATGCAAACATTTTGGTTGAAGGTATTCATCTGGTTAATTTGGATAGAGTTGCGGAAAGCAGGAAGCATGGTGGCTTGGGCATTAGAACGGCTAGACATCAAAATATTGCTCTGTTGGGTAAATTAAGTTGGCATGTCATTTCGGGCTCTGGTAGTTTACGGAGCTAGGTTTTGAAACAGAAATACCTTGGCCCTAATGACTTAAGATACCATACTCCTCAATCCTCTTCTTGCATTTGGAAATCTAGATAATGGTTTCAATAAATTGAAAGCTGGGTTTATTTGCTCAAACTTCCAAGCACCCTTTCTTGTAACGTTGTGGCCCTTTCTTGCAACGTTGTGGTTCTAACATCTCCTCAAGGTTAACAAAATTCAGATCAACCACTCTCCGAGAATTCAACCAAGAATTAGGCCATCGTTTTTCTTCTTCGTCTTGAAATCCAAGTCAGGGTGGCCCGAGTAAATACGGATCCCATGTAAGCCCGGCCTACATAATCTGTCGATTGCGTCGAACCCTTTTGGTATAGCTTTCGGGCTTTGGCCCCATTCAATAAACATAAACAAGAAATTGCCTAAAAAGGAAGCAAAGCGAATGATTGGGCAAGATTAGTGGGTGAATTAAAGCTGTCCCTTTGTGACATCCGAAAAATTTGTGGATCAATTTTTTAAAATTTAAAACTCAAATCACATCAAGTTTTGAATGGAATTAACTGATTAGCGGTTACAGTTTTTTTTGGGTTAATTTTTTTTTTATTTTTTACATTAATATAATAAAATTATTTAAAATCATTATTAATTTTTAAAAAATCAATTTTAAAAAAAAAACAATACTGCATAAAGAAACACATTTTAAATTAGGCTTATACAATTTAACAACTATTTGTCCCAGTTAACTTTTACTTTTACAATAAGTATAATTAAAGTTGTTTATTAAAATATATATTTTTTATTTTTTAAAAATTTATTTTTCACATCAAAATAATCTAAAAATACTATAAAAATAATTAAAAAATAAAAAATAAATTTAATAAAAAATCAGTTGAACAAAGTTTTAATTATATTCTTAATTTGGCTAGATTTATTTTTAAAATATTTTTATGCTAAAATGTATTAAAATAATTTATTTTATTTTATTTTAAAAAATTATTTTTAAAATCATTAAAAAATTTAAAATAAATTTTTTTAAAATATTTTAAAAACACACATTAACAAACGGTGACCGCCTTTCCAATTTCCAAAAGTTGCCAGATGCCAACCGTTTCAGTTTTTAGCTCTCCAATCAACGCAACACAAAACCAGCTACCATTCAATTCTCTCCTTCTTCCATTACTTACATAAACACAGCAAACGGTCAAAGACTATTGAGTCTACAATTTGTCATTTCCCATCCTCCTCCTCATACCATTCTACGTCAAGGTACTCATCTTCCCTTTTCTATCTTTTCAGGTTTTCCTTTTCTGTGGTCTCAACTTTTTCTTAATTTGTTGTTTTCTTTCACTGATATTTTAGATACATCATATTGTTTGACTTGTTTCCATCGGTTCTTATTTTCCTTCTTATTTTGTGTTGAAATTATTGACCTGGAATCCCATTTAAATAAACAATTTGTGGTTTACTGAAATCCATAACAGACTATTCTGTTCAATGTACATGTCCTTCCGACAGGAGGAAAAGAAAGAGACGGGTTATTTTTGTCTGTTAAATCACTAGTTTTTAACCAAAATGGAGGCGGCTTCAAATGGGAAGATTGAGGAACGACAGGAAGTTATTGAGGAAGCTGAGGTTGTCGGTTCCGGGGCTAAGCTGGCGAGAGAAGTTGTTATAGATAGTACTTCTGATCTAGTGAAAGAAAGTCTTGATGAGAGTATTTCGAGTTTGGATGGCAGCAATGGTTCAAAGGAAGAGGCAGAAGCTAAAGAGAAAAATGCTCAAGTGGAGGAAGCAGGGATACTAGAAGTGGTGGAGAAAGAGGTGGTTGATACAGCTGTTGGATCAACCGAGTTTGTTGTATCTGTGGTGGAAAAATTGACTGAAACTATTGAAGCATCAGTGGAGAAATTGGAAAATTCTGATGTGGTTGAAGAAGAAGTGAAAGAAACCAAAGAGAAGGTTTCCGTGTCTTTGAATGAGACTGATGTGATTCCTCCAGCAGCTGATGGGGAATTACATGAGGTGGTATTGAATGCAACAGATGGGTCGTTTCCTGCTGTAACAGAAGTAATGTCTGAAAAAGTTGAGGAGAAAGTGTTGCAATCTTATGAAGAAAGCAATGCCGCTCCTCCAGCTTTGAACGATGCAGAGTCAAAGGGTAACGAGGAAGTGAAGCAGGCTGCTTTGGAGGAAAATATTGGGGAATCATCGATTAATGTTGATAGGGAAACTGTGGAAAATGTAGAATCTACTACTGTAGTTGGAAGCAGTGATTCTTTTCCTGAAACCACAGGAACTCCGGTCAGTAACTTTATTGGGATTCAATGTTGAAAGTTTGATTAATCGTCCTGATCTTTAGTATTTTTCACTAATTGGTACTCGTGTTCTGTTTTGAATTTCTTCACAGCCTATTATATCCCTTCGACAGCGTAGCCTGCGCCCATCTTGGAAGAGCTGTTGTGGCCTTTTTGAAGCTCTGCGGCCCTCCGATAGATAAATTAAGGTGACCACACTCCTTGAGCAAAAAACTCCGTTCATTGGTTTTCCGCTTTTAGTATATTAAAAGGTCAATCAATCATTTCTTTTGTGTCTAGTATGGGTTTGATTTTGTTGACTGTGGAATGTGAATGGTTTCTAGTAATTATCTTGCTTGCATTTAGACACGCGGCTAAAAACTTTGATGCTAGCAGTTCAGTCAGAAACTTATTCTGATTATCTGGGATTTTGTATGAACTGATTACTAAAATGTTCGTATTTCCCTATGTTATAAGCTTGTGAATTGATAGACAGAAGTTTATCTTCAACACTTAAAGCTGAACATCTGGCAGAGATTTTCAACCTAGAAGTCGTTTATTGGAAAATGTTGTCACTTAATATGTTTATTTCATCACACCAAGACAAACTTGTCCGATAATCAATGATGTATTGGTCATTGCTTTATGCTTTTACTGAACATAAGATCTTGACTGAAATTGATCGCCTGAAGTTTAGTATATACAATATCACCTTCTTTAGAAGGTAGAGATTCTAGTTTCTTTAAGTTTGAAAATTGGCCTTAAATGGAACCGGATACAGAGTGTAAAAAACAGGTCCATGTGGTCAACATCAAATAGTTGGGGCTGAAGTTGAATTGAAGTAACAGAAGGTTGAACCATAGAGGGCAGGGACTGATATAAGGTGGAATCCTGCATTCGCTTTTTCAGGAAAACTCACAAACTCTATTAGTTTTATGCTGATAAAGACTGAAGTTCCAATAATACATTTTCCTGCAACAAAAGAATCCCTCTAGCTAAGTGTTTCTGTAGCATTATTTTTTCTCTCTTCAAGAGGCTTTCCTGAACATTAGTTTCCTGTTAGTCAGGTATATGTCTTTGATTTGTGTAGAACTTTTTTTACTGCTAGATTTAGGACGCTCTCGTTTGGACTGCATCGATCAGATGATTGTGGAAAATCTTTGCCATGTGCTTGTGGCTTTTGCTCCTTTATGATAGCGTGTTTGGATTTTCTGAAACTGTATCATGAAAAGAAAATATTAGAGGGGGATCATTTGAACTTGTTTGAGCGCAAAAGAACTTGAGGGCCCATGACAGGAAATGATGACCAAGTTTTTTGAGCGCGCTGTGTTAGTTATCTTGTGATCCTATTAGCACAGAAGAATTTCAGGGTCCATGTCAGGAGAAATAATGTCTAGAATCTTGTTCGAATCTGTCAGTTACGTGATCCCAGAACTTTTGTTCCGCTAGAAGTTGGGCTAGATTTGGGCTGTCAGTATGTCTGGACTTTGGATCAAAGTGTGATGGTCGTTTATTGGGAATTGTTTAGTCCATTGGCTTTTGGTTAATTGGATGGCTTGATTATAGTCTAGCCAAGACTCTGTCCTGTCAGGAGTCAGGACCTGCCTGCTTTTTGTTGTTTACCTTTATGACCAGATCTGGTTTAACCTCACTCCCTTCGGCGAATCTCCGAGCTTGATGAAGTTATTCTCCTGATACAAATATAAAAGAGCTGCTTTAATATGGGCATGAGTTCAATGTCACTTTCATTTTCCTAAATTTATAATCAGATAATTAAGTGGAAAGTTATCTATTAATTACTCGTTGATGTGATGCACAGCAAACACCAGCCATGAAGTTTGTATTTGGAAGTGATCCAATGCTTGGACATGAAGTGCTCATTCTCAACAAATTATTTTCTTTCTGTGTTGCAGATAAAGAACATCATCAGAGAACTTCTGTCAAGAAAAGGCAACAAATTTGATAATTTGTGCAGTGGTTTCTTTCTTGTGTCGCGAATAGATGAAAACTTGGCAGCTGGCCTCCAGCTCATTGGCAATTGTGTGGTGTGTTTAGCGTCGTCGTCATTTTATTATATTTCTTGTTCTTTAAGGTTTTCTGATTGCACTCGAGTGATTTGTACTTTTGAGTTTGATGGCAAGAATTTTCTTACTTTCGAGTGTTTATAAAATATGATTTATTTGATGTGAAAGAGGTAAATTGAATTATTGATGAGTTGTTTATTTTTAAATATATATGGTATTGTAATAGTTATTGTGGCTGTGGTTTAAAAAAAATATTTTATAAAAAATATTTTTAGTTGAGATTGTTTTAAAAAAATATATGCCTGGTTAAAATTATGGTTAGAAATTAAGGTTGAATAAAAAATAATTTAATATGTTTGGTTAAAAATGCTTTTTAAATTGAGATTATAAAATAACTAATGTATATATATATATATATATTAATGATTTTTAATTTAAATATTGTAAATTTAACTACTGTTATTATAATACTGTAAATTTAACCACTGTTATTATGTCATGAAATAAATGATACTTTATATAAAATATTTTTTATTGTTTCATTAAATTATTTATAATTCTATCATGTACTAAATTCATCGGACAAAGACTATAGTTTTCATAGTTTTTTGAGTGTACAATAAAATTAGGTAAAATATCATTAGAAACAAAATTAAAACTACGATTAAATTATGCAAATATCACGCTATCATATGATCTCCTTTTAATTTATGTAGTGTTATTAAATAATATTAAACACTATTTTTTTGAATAAAATGAAATTAAATATGAAATATTTTTATTTTTTTTTAAAGAGTGAATTAATTCACTATTAACAATAATGGAGAGTAAATTAATTCACTATCCACGTGGATAAAGAGAGCACCTAAATAAGACTAGGGGAAGAACAAAGAGAAAACAGAAGAGAAGAAAATGCTTTCAATATGCCAGCCCTCCATTTCCGTCATTGTCATCCTCAAGTGCAGCAACAATTATGAAGACTAAGGGAAGAACAAATGGAAAACTGATAAGAACAACCCTCGTAGTTGAACAGAAGAAAAATGATTTCAGCAGGCCAGCCTAGCTGTCTCCCTTGACCCTCCAGCAGTGGCACGTCCAAGTAAGAACAACCCACATGGTTTTCTCATCTGGACAAAATCCACCCATACCCGAAGCACTGGTCAAAGGAGGAAGATGGGAACAATTTTATATTGTGTTTATAAACACAGTTATACAAACAGAAAATGAAAAGCATCTAATTTCTACTTCAGCAAAATTGAGTCTTGAACGCAGATAAAGGTGGGCCCATACATGAAAACTGTAACTCATTTTATAACCAAATAATATGTTGCTACTGTTAAATAAAAACATTATCGTAAATGCTTAGCCAAATGGACTATATTGGTGTGTTTGGTATTATAGTTACTTTTGTAGCTGTAGTTGTGGTTGTGATTGTGGCTGTGGCTGTGGTTGTGGTTGTGATTGTGGTTTGAAAAAAGTTATTTTATAAAAACTATTTTTAGTTGAGGTTGATTTGAAAAAATATATGTCTGGTTGAAATTAAAGTTGGGTAAAAAGTAGTTTTAACGTGTTTGATTAATAATGCTTTTGAAATTGAGGTTATAAAATAATTTTAAAAAATATATATTAATATTGATGGTTTTTAATTTAAATACTGTAGATTTAACTATTGTTATTATATCATGAAATAAATAATACTTTATATAAAATATTTTTTATTGTTCCATTAAACTGTATACAAATTTATTACGTATGAAATATATCCGACAAGAACTATAGTTTCAATGATTTTTTGAGCGTATAATAAAATTAGATAAAATATTATCAAAAATAAAATTGAGATTACAGTATAAGTAAATTTAATTCACTTTAAACTAATTTTTTTTAAAAAAAAAAAATATTGTTCATGTTCATATAAACAGTGCAAATGAAATCAATTAACTATAGTAGTTTTTCAAAAAAAATTATTCATTTGCACTGTTCACTTTAATGAATAGTGTGACAGCCCCATGAGAAGCAGCAAAATGCTGCTTCTACAAAAGTTGCGACAAAGCTATAAAATTTATGGGTTCTATCATCATAAATTATTATTTTTTTAACTAAATGATGATATATGTAGTTGCGGGTGAGGTCATTACCAAATAATAATGCGAGTGAAATCAATTAATTGTACTAGTTTTTTTTTTAAAAATTATTTACTGACACTGTTCACTTTAATGAACAGCGTAATAATGAAGCATAGCTTCACTATTCAGTGGTTCTCCCTCATGAGAAGCAGCAAAATGATGCTTCTATAAAAGCTGCGAGACAGCTATAAAATTA
The DNA here is from genome assembly GCF_000495115.2 of Populus euphratica. Taxonomy (NCBI): domain Eukaryota; kingdom Viridiplantae; phylum Streptophyta; class Magnoliopsida; order Malpighiales; family Salicaceae; genus Populus; species Populus euphratica. Next base: position 1,788,604 of record NW_011499869.1, on the reverse strand, counting down.
ATGGGTCCTATCATCATAAATTATTATTTTTTAACCAAATAATAATATATATAGTTGCAGGTGAAGACATTACCAAACATCCTTAAAATCTGTTCAATTTTGTAATGTCCTTGCTGTTAAAATTGTTCATTTTTTAAGTTTAGTTCTAGAAGAAATTATAGAAAAAATTGCTGGACGGATCAAGTGATTGTTGAAGAGTTGTGGGAGCTCCCCTCGAAGTGTTTCGAATGTAAGGACAGTATGTATGCATGTGTGCGTGTGTGCGAGTGTGTGTAGCAACTGACCTCATTGAAATCAGTAAACTTGAAATATTTTCCTCCTGCACACATAAATAATCGAAAAGGCATCATTTTGCACTAGGGAGATGTAACAATTGCAAGCCGTGAATTGAAAAAAAATGGAATCCGAATCAAGCTTTTCTCCGAATGAGACATGAACTTTTTAAAAAAATTATATTAATTTTAACGTGCGAGAGAAGCCTGCCGTGGTTAGCTTTAGGATTTAAAAATTGGATGGGACTAGTAACCAGGTAGCCCAATACTTCAGCCCACCGCTGCCTGTAGAGAAAGCGGTGCCGCTCCAGCTCAGTCCTTTTCGGATTGCCTACTTTTTTTCTTTTTTTGTCAGGTGCTTGTAAGCGCATTCGTTACCTCTATTACGAAGAATTAATTAATCAGTGAATACTGCAGATTTCATGATCAGCAAAATTAAATTCCTTTGGAATTAGGGTGTTTTTGAAGAAATGTAGTAGGAATAATTTTTGAAAATCCTAGTTTAAAATTACATCAGTACTAAAAACATTGAAAAAAATTGACATAATCTTATTTGACATTTCATTTTAAAAACATTTTTTAAAACTCTTGCATTTTTTTACTTTAAATTAATATATTTTTAATATTTCAAATAATTTTGATATACTAATTATAAAAATAATTTTTAAAAAATAAAAAAATATTACTAATATAACTTTTAAAATAAAAAACAATTTAAAAAACAACTACATTTTCTAGCAATCAAACACGCTAACATCAATTGCTTCCAGGTTTTCAATGAACCTTCATATGACTCTTCACAGCATTTTAACAAAAAAAAAAAAAAAATCTCCAGCAAACTGCATCATTGTTTCTTATGAACAAGAGTCCAATTTGGATGGAATCAATATTAATTGCAGACAGGGAGGTTCGATTGAGAAAATTCTATGACTTTGAAGACCAAGTAGACCAAAAAAAAAAAATGTGAATTTTTCCATCAGAAAAACACAACATAAGCGGCGGGAAAAAACACATGATCCCGTTGCCAATTTGGAGCCAAGTTTTTCACAAAGCAAAACTGCAAAACGTGTCAATGCAGGAGTTTCCATCCGTTAAATGCATTCAAACCAGCGCATGAGATGCCAAATATTCAGAATAGTTGCGTGAATCTCAACACCAAAGATATCCTTACTCGGTAAGGTGTAGGAGAGAGAGCAAGATTCAACAACACTTCTCATAAGCCCAGCATCATTGTGCTCACTGGGCAAATAGAAGGTGAATTTCTACTCATAACTAATGCACCATTCATTTAGTGGTCTACACTGCATCCTTTTGTAAGTTCCTCGGTGGGAACCATGATGGAACAGCAGTGTTGCAGTGAAACACGCTAGAGGAAATGAAAGGTTCCTCCCTCACTGAACATAACAAAAAAGCCACATCCAGAAGATAAGAGTCACTTTCGATTAGTGGGAATTTTACGGAAGTATCATATGACCTAATTATCAGAAGGCATCAACCAAAAAGGATGGCTATGAAGCAGGGAGACGTGCAGAGTACTGAAAATCACATGGGTGTATGCCTTGCAAAATCAACAACCCATAGGGTTCAATAAAAAAAAAAAACAATTGACACAAACAAACAGCAAATAGCAACCATGGTCAAGAAAAAAACATCATTCCAAATCCGGAGATCATAGTCAATCTGCATGCGGGTGTTCCAAATCTTGAGATCATAACAAATCTAAATGCAGGCATTCCTAGAAGTTGGGAGTTCAGACACTAGCAATCATACAATGATTGTACATGGAATTAGAGTTAAATCTTACTAAAGACAATTTGTCAAATGTTTTTCAAGCAATAGGAAAAGCTACCAGAAACAAGGAAGCAACAAGCATAAACAACCAAGTCACTGCTTCAGAGACAATAACGAGCAATGGAACTTACATATGTGCTTCTTCACTAGAGGAACTCTTAAAAACAAAAAAGAAATACAAGAAGTTCATGAGTGTGCAAGACTTATCACAAAAAAAGGCCTCAAATAACATGATCTTCCAATCACATTGGCCATTCAATAGCACAAAAAAAGTACCATGCAAAAATGCGAATGATGGAGAATGTTACATGTCTGCAGTATATCCCACTTAAGTTCAAAATTGAAGGGTAAACAAGCAATTACTAAAGAGCAATCTCAATCAAGTCTAATATCTTCGATTAGACATCATTTTTAATTAGTAAATCCTCTATAATTTATCAAATAACTGAGGCAAACATTTGAACTTCAAAACATGCCAGATATTAATATAATCAAAATCCATGATAAGGCTAAAAAAACAAAGCCAAGCAAAAAGATATCCATCCAACAAAACTGAAACATTTCTTTTAGTGATCAATGACCCTAACCTCCGAATCACCGCCGCCTCCAATAGCAAACATAAACCACAGCAGCTGCAACAACAACAGCACCCACAGACCCTATGGCCACCACGGGTGACTGCACCTTAAACCCCTTCTCCCTACTATCAATCTCGATCCCATTAATAACCTCCCTTGCCCTCTCTTTCAATCCACCAATCACTTTTTCCGCCTCTTTGGCCTCCTTTTGTAACACCATCATCTTCCCTTCCATTTCCTTCACCTTCTCCTCCGACTCCCTCAACTTCTTCTCCAACCTCTCCTTCTCCACCACTAGACTCTCCAACTCCTTAATTCTCTTTTTACAATCAATAATCTCTTTATCTTTCTCACTCACTTTTTCTCTCATATCCTCCTCAAGCCTCACTTTCTTACTCTTCTCCTCGATCTCCTTGACCTCCAAAACCCCAATTTTTCTCTCCAATTCCCTCACTTTCTTCTCCGCCTCCGATTTCTCCTTCTTCACCTCTTCAATTTTCACTTCCTTCTCACTCACCTCCCTCTTCAACTCAACAACCTCCTTATTCGCCTCATCTCCTTCACTCATCGCCGAAATCAAGTCATGTTGAAGCCTAGAAACATTTGTTTCCAGCTCTGCCGCTCTCCCCGCTATTGATTCAAGCGCTCTCTGGGTCTCCTCCGATTGCTCAACTTCCCTCTCCAACTCCGCAACCCTCAGCTTCAGACTTGACTCCTCCGATTTCATCGATTCAAACTTGGCCGTCAGTTTTTCGACCTGACATTTGACTTCTTCGTTCTCATCGGCTAGTGACTTCTTCTCGGTCTCCAAAGAAGCGATCTTTTGCTTAAGCTTTGTCTCATTTTCCCCTTCATCAAGATCGTAGAAATTATCTGCAGCCGCCTGATTCTCTTCGACACCGTTGATCATTCCCGTCTCATCTGCCATTGCTTAACCCTAAAATAACACGAATATCAACAATTAAATAAAAAAACAAAATCAGAGAGGAAAAGTTATATACTGTTGCAAGTTTAACTACACATTCATGCAGAAATAGAGATGAAAGCATCGTTTGTTTGCCGAGAAAGGGTTGAATTGAATGTTAATTACCCATAAATTATGAGATTCTATAAACAAATCAGATAATTTTTTATTAGTTTGAAAGAATAGCATTTTCTCGACAACCAAAGAAGAAGATAGGTTTAACCTGGGAAATCGGAGAGAATTTTCTTACAAAATTATTATTTCTTGAAAGTTACAGAAAATGGATTTTTTTCAAGGAAAGTGAGGGATGGGGCTAGGAAGAAAAGAAGAAGAAGAGGACCTTCACTTTTGAAATCTAAAAATAGGAAAAATTCGATTCGCACAATAGGGTTTCTGTTGTTCCGATTCCCTCTCGTCTTTTTATTTTTTTAATCAGGGTCTGCGAGGAATGGACGGCTGAGGATGGTTGTGAGGACCAAGTGATTAAAGGTATTGGGCCCACCTCATGATTTGGTCATTTGGACCGTTGAACCTGATTTTTTCCAATTCGGCTGGAAACATAATAGGTTGGACGGGTTTAGGCGGCCGGCCCATCACGACCCCATCTGACCATATCCAATAGGGTTTTTAGGGTTTGTTGTAATTTTCCTCTCCACAAACCTTACTTTCAGGAGACTAAAATGCTTATTTCAACTGGGAGTTCTTGTTAACCACTTTGCGTGTGATTTCTTGTATTTTCAAAGATTTCAAAAGATTCTAAATTATATTCATGCATTTAAAATATATATTAAAAATATATTTATTTGCATATAAACAATTAATTAAATGATTATTCATATTTCATTATGGATAAAATAAATTTTTTTAATATAAAAAATATCTAGGTTGTTCGTAACATGTTTTCAAGTAGAAAACAATTTAAATTGTATATGATTGGTCAATTTAGTCAATATGACATATTCATAAAAAAAACTTATATAATTGATAAAAATATAATTTAATTAAAAAAAATTTTAAGATGACATCAATTAAAAAAAATGTTATGGCGAAGATATAATGAATCAACCCATATCAAACTGTATCAACCTGTTAAATTCTTGACTCCAATCATTAGATAAGAATAACTCCTATAGAACAAATTACAAAATTTAATTCTTAATAAATATAATATTGAAGGATAAAAGTAAAAAAATTAAAAAATAAACAACTTGAGTTAATCTATTAAAGTCGCAACTTAGATTATATAATTGGGATAACTTCATAAAAAACAAATTATGCAAATCAATTCTCAATTAATATTGAAATATGAAATTAAAAAAAAAATTAAAAAAAATAACATGACGCAACCTAGGTTAATTCATTAAACTCGTGTCATAGGTAATGAGACAGCAATAACCTCGTAGAAAAAAATTATGAAACTTATTTTCAAATCAACTAAATGTTAACTGATGAAATTGAAGTAAAAAAATTTAACAGAAAAAGACAAAAAAATCAAGTTTATCTGTCAAACCCACAACCTAAAGCATAAGACTAAGACAAGCAAATTCAATGTTGAAAAATAAAATTTAAAAAATAAAATAAAAATAATTTGAGTTAACCTGACTAACTTGTGATCTAAATAATAAAATTAAAATAACCTTATAAAAAATAAAAATATAAAATATAATTTCAAATTAATCAAATATTGACCGTGAAATCAACAAAAAAATCAATTGAGAAATTTTAATCCTAAGATCAAAATAAATAAATTTAATATTTAAAAAAAATGAAGGAAAAAAAAGATCGTTGAAGTGAAAATTAAGTGCTTAACGATAAGAGTAACAATGAACTCCACCGCCATTAGTTTATGTTAATTATAGATTCTTCATGCTTCAAGTAAACAAGATCAAATAAGAATTCTTCGATTAGATTCGATTTTTTGTACTCGTAAAAATCCCAGAGATTTTAATAATGCATGTGCTGAAATGCTGGTTAGGAGACGAAGCATGTTTGTTGGATACTCACCAACGTTTACTTTTATTTTTTCACCTGACAATAAGATTGGCAGCATGCTTGCTATAACTAATTCCATGCCATTTCTTAATTTCTGGATATATTCTTGGGACTCGTTTTGCTTCAAACTAATTTTTTTTAGCATGTGCATTATTTGTTTATTTTATGGTATTTTCTCTTTCTAATTTGTAATGGATTATTGAATTATTAATAAATTGAATATTTATCAAATCACTTTATTGCCTGATTTTTTATTAGGCTCTGTCAGTGGGCGAGTTGTGATTTGTAAAGTTTCTACATTACCTTTTCAGGGATGAATGCTCTTTTTTTAAAAAACAAATTAAAATTAATACTTATATAAATTTTCAGTAATTTTAATAGAATTTAAACTTATAATTATTAAAAAATAAACTGAAAATCTAATCAATTAAATTACCTTTTCATGAACGTTCATTTTATTCCAAGTCCCTGGCTCTGCTAACTCGATGAATTAATAATTTTTTTCTTTTTATTTATTTATTCTTAACAAATGATTCAACAATCTATAGCCACATATTTTCCTCCGAAACTCAGGCAGGCCGAACCAAGATTTTCAAAAAATTCCATTGTCTGGGAATGTTAGAATCTCATTTTAGAAAAAGAGAAATCGTGTTCTTAGCCAAAACCAAACCACCGGATGCTTGTAAATGCTAAATAACTTACCAGTCAAACAGACAAATTCATAAGAACTTGTATCTCCGATCCTAGACAAGAACTCATTCTGATTTTGTATCTTGAAAGCGATAAATATCTCGAATTAACAATACATTCTTCTGCTAAAACATGTTTTCCAATTAATAAACATATATCATACTTTTATGATTTTTATTTGACTTTTAAGTTTTATATTTTATGCTCTGTCATTCTTTCTCATGATCTTATTATTCTTTCTCATGATCTTGAAAGCATATGACAAGCTTTATATGATTTATTTGCAATTATTTTTGCAAAAAAATACTAAGATCTAAAAATGTTAGGTTTATCTATAAAACTAGATTCAGAATAATATTTATAATATTAATTACAATACCAATAGCGATATTTATAATACAAATACTAATATTTTTAACATTAATAATAATATTAAACTTGCATAACTCAAGTTTAAGCGGGTTTGTCTGTAACGCCGCGACCAAGAGCCTCGGATCTGACTGCAATACTAGATCCAAGAGTCTTGGACATGAGTCTGGTTGCAAGGCCTCGTCATAAAAATATGATAACTACATAGAATAAAATTAATATTATAGAATAAAATTAAACAAAAAAAAGATTAATTGACAAGCAAAAAACAAATAAAAAAACAACAAAGCAAGTAACTATTTAAATAAATAGTGCTTTGCATATGGGTACAATAAAAACCCCACATGAGATCACGATAAAAAGTAAATAAAATAAATTATAAATTCTAATTTTTAATCAAATCGACATTAAAAGATAAAAACTAATTAAAAAAATATGAGTAAACTGAGTTAACCTGTCAAACCCAAGACCCATGTCATGATAGTATAATAACTAAGTTATGAGTAAACTGAGTTAACCTGTCAAACCTAGGATCCATGTCATGATAGTATAATAACTAAATATAAATTTTTTTTAATATCAACGAACTAATTTTTAGCCAAGAATAAAAAGATTAATTAAAAATAAAAAAACTATAATTAAAAGGCATTTGTCTTTTCTCGGTTTTCTCGGTTTATTCAGTTTCTCGGTTTTTTTGCTCACCCCTAGTGAAATTTCACTATAGATTTGCGTAGTGCAATTCACAGTGAAATTTCACTATAGATTTGCGTAGTGCAATTCACGGTGAAAGGTTGACTTTTTTTAGTTATAATTACATTATTAAAAGATACAATGGGAAAAAATAAACTAACGAAGAAAAAAAAATTAAATTAACTAGGTTAACTCGCTAAACCAAGTTAATATGTTAAACTTGGAATCCGTGTTATAAGAATATGATAACTAAATAGAAAAGAATTTAGTACTAAAGAACTAAATCAAACTAGAAAAAATTTTATTAAAAACAAAAAAACAAAAAAAAAAACTATAACTAAAAGGCATCCGCCTTTTATGATAAATTTGTACAATATAATCTACAGTGAAATGTTGAACTTTTTTAGTTATAATTACAATATTAAAAGATAAAATTGAAAAAAAAACTAACAAATTTTTTTTTGAATCAACTGGGTTAGTTTATCAAATCAAGATAATCTATCAAACTTACGATCCATGTCATGAATATGTGATAACTAGATACAAAAAAATTAATATTAATAAAATAAATTAAGCAAAAAAAACCTATAACTAAAAGGCATTCGCCTTTAACTGCGGATCTGCATGGTGCAATCCATAGTGAAAGGTTGACATCTTTTAGTTATAGTTATGATATTAAAAGATAAAATTAGAAGAAATAAACTAACAAAAAAAAATCTAAATCAATTGGGTTAACTTGTCAAATCAGGTTAACATGTTAAACTTGAAATCCGTGTTATGAGAGTGTGATAACTAAATAAAAAATTAATATTAACTAACTAAATTAAATAAAAAAATAAAAGAAAAACTTATAACTAAAATTCATCTGCATTTGTACAATGCAATCCACAGTGAAAAGTTGAACTCTTTTAGTTATAGTTAGGACATTAAAAGATAAAATTAAAAGTAAAAAACTAATATATAAAAAAAATCTAAATCAACGGGGCTAACTCGTCAAACTAAATTAATCTGTCAAACTTATAATCCATGTCATGAGAGTGTGATAACTAAATAGAAAAAATTAATATTAATGAAATAAATTAAAAAAAAAACAAAAGAAAAAAATCTATCAGAAGAAAAAACTAATTAAGAAAAAAATCTGAATTAATTGGGTTAACTTGTCAAATTTAAAATTCGTGTAATGAAAATATAATAAATAAATAAAAATGTTGGGTTAACTTGTCAAATTTAAAATTCGTATAATGAAAGTATAATAAATAAATAAAAATAAAATTAATATTAATAAACTAAATTAAACAAAAAAAATTAATTAAAAAAACTTATAACTAAAAAGTTGATGCATTTTTTAGTTCATGGTTAATGCGAATACCATTAATATTTTTGACTAACATGTGCTACTTTACTTATTTAAAAAAAATACCCTAAAATATTTTATTTTGGCCAGGAGTAATAGAATGGAAAAATACTCAAGAAAAGGTCAAAATTGCATGAGGATGCATGTGATGGCCAGGACGTTTTAGGCTTTTTAGCCCCAGAGGAACAACTACACCAGCCAGCAAAACCCATCACCTAATATCAAGTATTTATTATGCATCTTGCGCCCATCACTCTCACACGCACCACTGGACAACCATTATTTATAGCGAAATCCTCCATGCTCCGAAGCTTCTCTAAACTCTTGACGCAGGAACATATCCATTTTTCAACCCCAAGTAGACACTCAAACATGCAAGTATCAACTGCATATCTCTTTCTGTTTTTCTTTTCCTTCTCAAACTGGCCTTCTAATAAGTTTATTTACCTATCAATCATTAATTAGCGCCATATCCGATATTCTGGTTATTTGTATCAGATCAATTTCTTGGTGACTTCGAAAGAGAGACTAGAGCGATTAAAAGAGTGATTGCCACATAAGTGACGTAAAAACTTATGAATGATACCTTCTTCTTTTTCTTTTTTTGTATGATTTCTAAAGGATCTCTAGGTTACTGAATGCTAGCTTCAAGTTGAATTACCTCGTGGAGGATGTTGTTATCTGCTGACCAGCTAGCGTCGGAACCCCTGGCATATCGTGACAAGCTAGCTAGGCAGCCTCTTTCACTGGTATATTATCAGCTCAACCAGACATGTATGATTTTGTCGATTTCCATGAAAATTTTAGCATGAGACAGTGCCCCCCTTTCTCCACCCATAATGAACTAGCTTTTGAATTGCAAATACGTACAGTTTCATTGTTATTACATAGAATGCTGGGTTCTCATCGACTCTCTAGCTAATATATATCAAATAAATAACGGTGCAAGAGCAAAGAGCGCGGATTGTTCCTTTAGAAACCATCCTGTTTCCCCTAAAGTTGGCAGCAAAGAGAAAAGGTGGATGGAGCAGTCGTGCAACACATCAGATATTAATTAGGTTTTCTTATTAGCAAGCCAGGCATGATTTTAATTATTTTGGGCCAACATTAACTATTGTTTCCAACCTCTGTGTTGATTGAAATCAATGTCTCAAAATTAATTACGATTTAAAGCAAAAAGGGGAAGATCAATGCAACAAAATAGCAACATGTAATCGTTTGTTGGATCTATCTAGCTGTGGTAAAACGAACAAGAAGAGCTCCAATTAAAGGCAGATCATAACTTGGCAAATGAAACTGTCTACGAAATGTAATGCTTAAAAAATTCCAGCAACCATATGTAGGAAATCATTCTCACTCGTTAACTACTAATTTCTAAGAATATCGGCAAACGGAGGAGGACAAAAAAAGAAAGGGAAATCTTGCTCCCATCTTTAAGATAAAAATAAAATAAATGAACAAAAGGTGAAAAAAATTATGTAAAAAAAGAGAGAGAGAGACCTGAACGGACCCTCTAAAGTGATACAAGATGGGAGTCCATGCTTAATTAACCTCCAGACTTCCTCTTTTCCGTTTCCAGACCTTCAAGAAAACCAGCAAGAACTCTCATGGCTTTGATTTGACACTGCAAAGCCATTATATAACCAGCAGTCTCTTCAAACAACTTGTCTACCCCGAACGACTCGCCCCCTGGGATAATCATTTGCAATGCCACAATCTTTCTATCTACTTCTGCCTTCTCATCATCTTCACCTGCACCCACCGTCGACGCTTGATCCTTTTCTTGAACCTTTAACATCTCCTTTCTCTTTCTTCTGCTCCTCTTCTGAACATTCTCTGCTCCCCTGCTCCTTTTCAAACTAACTAAAGATTCATGCTTTGCATTATTAGCCATCACAGATTTCTCGTGGGTGGTTTTCCTTTCTTTTCTTTTATGAAATGTGGGTATCATTACTTGGTTTAAGTTATCCTCCATGGATGCAATATATCCTGTAAAGAGAAACAAGGAAAGAAACGGAGGATTGCAGAGAGAAATTAAAGAGAGAGAGGGGAAGGAAAGAAGCTGGGTTGTGTTATGTGTTATACGAGCCTTGTGAGCTCGCGGTGCTGCGGTATGTATGGAGGAGAGGGTGTTGAATTATTGTCGAGTTCGAGAAATGTCAATGCCAACGAAGATGGGCCCATCTCCATTCGGCTTCCCCATTCCTAGTTTTGGACTCTAGTGGAAGGTGCGATATACACTGGCTAATGGCGCGTGCTCGTGTTGAGCCAAGAAGGCCGACATGTGACCTATCCCGTGGAGGTATGGCCACCGCACACAAAAAACTGTGCTGGACCCGACGCGTGGAGAAATTACATCAAATAAATTAGGTTAATAGAAACATAAATAGGACACAAATACATCCATAAAATCATTACATAGGGTTCCATGTTGATTTTTAACTCTTGTTTCCTGTTTTTATTTATCAAGCATCTTTTGCAACTGTCAAATATTGCTTGAATTAACGTTTTGTGTTCGAAGGTTTTCTCCTTTTTATTTATTTTATTTTTGAAAAAAATATTTAAATCTCTTGACAATTATTTAAATATAATACAAGAAACTAACCCATTTATCAAGTGAACTCAACAGCTCACAAACATGTGTTTTCATTAATTTCTTAGGAGCGAGCTGGATTTACAAATTAAGGGTTTTTTATGTAAAATAATTCTAAAAAAAAAGAAAAAAAGTTATTCATGTAATAACAAACGAAGCCCGCAGGCAAATAGGACAAAAGAAATTAAAGATTATATATATTGCCAAGTAAACCTTCGGTGATGATGATCACCTGTGGGATAGGGTCCATGGAGGAGGAAACGGGTCCACCAAACAAAACAAAGGCAAGAGGGAGCACATGTGATCACATGATTTTCTTGAACCCAACACCACCCATGTGCAGCCCTCTTCCTCTCTCTCCTATGATCTTTACCGCTACCTCCTTGGCATGGAAACCACGTGGCACTTTTTCAAGGGACCCATCTTGAGCCCCACAAAGAAACTAAACACCCCTTTTTTCCATACCACGACGTTTTTTACTATTTCTTTTGTGTTTTTTTTCCAGACTGGATAGAAATAAGAAAGTGGAGCTAGCTAGCTAGGGTGGGTGGTGGTGGACAAGCGGTGATGGTGTGGGAGGAGGGAGGGAGGGAGGGAGGGAGGGAGGCAGGGAAGTGAGTGGTGGTGTTTCCAAGAAGGTAGGAGGTGGTTTGGTCATCGGGATTGTGAGAGAGAGATTTTGTGTTGGGGATATGGGGCTCCATGTGATCAAAACCACCTAATCTTTTGTTGGTCTTCCACACTACACGACTGCTTCTTTTATATTTTTATATTCATACCATACAAAATATAGATTTTCTTGGATCAAATCCCACGTCTCTGCATCTGTAATTTTATTTTCACTTTTCTTCTTCGTGTGCTGTATTGATTCCGTACTCATTTACGTACATAATGGCAACCTAACACGTTCCATTTATTCTCGTGGACATTGAAAATTATCAGTTTTTGTCTTCGGTTTATCAGCAAGAACATCGAAGTTCTAGTTACGTTACTCGTTTCCCCCTCTCTTCTTGTATATGATCCTATCAGTTTATTTTTAAAGCCATTTGGAAGAAAATTGGAGTCGTGGGCTGTCGCTTCGAGCAAACACAGTTTAGGGAATTATCACCCTTTGTCAAGTTTGAATTCTTCTTCTTATCACTGTTGCCAACCAGTGGCTGAGTCTCCACTTTTAACAATAAAAAACTCTGTAGTTGTTCCCATTTTCCCAGGACCAATGAAAACGAAAGTGAGTCAAATGATTTTGAACTTTATAGGGGCATGAATCTAGGGTGAATATTGGTAATCGAATCCAATCCAATTGGGCAAAACTAAGTCATTTTAACCGCGATTTGTTATGGTTAAATAATTTTTTAATACAGAAATAAATATATATAAATTTTATTTTTTTATTCAATTTGTTTTGTTACAAGTTGAAAATTAATATGTAGATATTATTAATATATTTTTTTATACCGAGTAAAAAACTCTCTTGATGTTCTCATTTTCTTAGTTTTTTTTATAATATTTTTTTAGAAAGTATGAATAAAATTTAAAAAAAAAAATTAAAAAAAGATAAAATCAAAATGAATTGTGTAAATAGAATAAGTATAGAGTAATAAATATTTAAAGTATGAAAAATAAAAAAATATTGTTTCTTAAATATAAAAAAACTAAAAAAATGTTATAAAAAATAAAAATAATAATAATAATAAATAAAACAAGTATAAAAAAAATATAAGCTTGTTTTTCTACGAGCATTACAATTTCGCCATTAAAAAAATTGATGAGATTTACAAAAACACGCTACTATTTCCAAGTGTATAATGCAGTGGCAAAGTGGGTCCGGGGTTTTATGGGGACAATGCATGCATGCAGATGGGCCCCTTCGGGAGACAGATAAGGAGGGTTTGATGTACTGATGAATGATGGGGGCTGGAGCACTGGACACATGCATAGCATCGAATTATGTCAACCCATAAATATAATCACAAGAGCAATAGTTGCTCGGTGGGTGGATGGCTTTCGCTGCCACCTCATCTCGTCCCTTTTCTCCTACGTCCAGCATTTTTCTTCTTTGTTTTTTCCTGGCGCTGTTTGTCGTTTGAATCCTAAATGCAACGGCTATTCTTTCTAGTTATGCAACGTAAGCAGAACACCATGCGCTATGATTGAAAGGAGTGCTGTGTTGAGTTTATTGAACTCGGTACTCCACGACGAGTCGATTCTCAATTCCACTTTTCTTTCATGTCAAGTTTAAAAAAATTAATTTAAAATTATTTTGATTTGACATAATTAATAAGCGGTTCCTTTACAGTAAGTAAATAACTAATTTAAAATTAAAGGAGTCTAGTGTAGCTAACCGCTTAAGTTTTAGATTTATTTTTTAAATATTATCAGTTAAAATTTTATAAATATTAAAATTATTAAAAATTTATATAGTTATTAATTTTAGAATTTATAAAATTAATTAAAATATGTGTAAAATGACCAAAATATTCATGTTAATAAAAAAAAGGGTTAATTCATGGAATTCTTTATGACGTGTTCCAAGAGTTACATTGACTTTTTAGGTTGTCCAAGACGAATGTCGTGTCAGTTCCTAGCAAATTCGTTTCAATCTAGTTGGGCTAGCTGCTTCAAGTGATTTTTCCGAGTCAAATGTAGAATAATCTGCTTCCTTGTGTGGAACAAATGGCTGTAACCGATTGGTCCAATTTGACCATCGAAACTAAACTTGCTAATTAATTGGACTGATAGAAGTTAGGTTACAGTTGTGGGATATTTACAAAAGCATGCCACACGTACAATTATTTAATTCTACGATGAAAAGCGCATCTTTCAACCGTCTGTCGGGTTTGTATAATTTCTTCCAGTTTTTTTTTTTCCTCGACGACGCGAAATCGCTCGAGTCGGCCCTCACAAGTCTCCGTCCAGGCTATAAATCCTCGGGCCCATGAGCCCAAGTACGGGGGAAATCCGAGGAAATTTACGCACGGCAAGACTGGAAGTCCATAGTCCTAACAGTTTATATATATTAAAAAAGAGAGAGAGAGAAGAAGAGGTTTGGAAATGCAACTTCATAGTTAGTTTTTTTCTTTTTTCGAAAGAAGGAACCATCTTGTTTGTTACAAGCCGTGCACAGATGAGGAAAAACCAATAACATGTTGGGTATATCAACAAGGCTATTACAAAAGAAATGGTTTTATGTTGTAGTGAAATGGTTTTTATTTTATTATGTGATAAAAGAATATAAGAACCAATCTCTAATTTACTAAACACGAAATGATGAAGTTTAATAAAAATTCAACATCAAAGAAGAAAAAAAATACCTAAAAAATTAAAGGGACACCAAAGAAAAATCCTAGCTGGAGCTTTTCAGAAAACAATCAAGAGCTCTAAGAGATGTTTGGCTGTGTTCTTCAAAAATTTAATTTTTTTTATATGTTTTGTATCATTTAAATAATTTTTTACAAATAAAAATTAATATTTTAATGTAATTTAGCATGAAAAATATTTTAAAAGGCAACCAAAACTATATTTTTAAATATATTTGTATATCTAGTTCAATTTTAATTTTTTTTAGTAAAGGATGGATGATTTTGAATTGCGCTCGAAATTAAATAATTCAACAAATCTTGAAATTTTCCTCGTATTTCATGAATCGAATGAATGATTCTTAAAATATGAAAAAAAAACCAATTAAATTATGCTTTTTTTATGTTTCTGTAAAACTAAATAAAAAATGCTATTATTTTAGTTCCCAGTGAACAATAAACATGGTAATAGGTTCAGTAATTAAGAATGGGACCGTCTATGTTTTTCTTGGCTGCTGGTAAGCTAACTTTTTAGTTTCTCTCTTTTACATTTTATTTACAGGCTGTTTTTTTTTTTTTTTTTAAAAAAAGCAAACTATAAAACCCTTCA
>NW_011499869.1:1649783-1772134 GCF_000495115.2 Populus euphratica | reverse complement strand
TTTTTTTTTTTAAAAAAAAAAAAGCAAACTATAAAACCCTTCAATAGCCAGTTTCGAATCTGCCTGATGAGTTCCATAGCTTTTTAGCTGGTCTCTTTAACTGCTCGTGATATCTATTGATTATCTCCACCCAAACTACGTTGTTTGGTTGTCAAGAAAATAAATCACCCGGCACTTCAACCGAGTTATATTTATTTAAATAATATATCCACCCGGTTTATTATTCATTTAAATAAATAAGTAAACCGAAACAACAGATGCTGAGGCTGACCTGAGAAGAGACGCTTCTTTGTTAATCATGGAGTGAAAAATCTTGTGAAGAACGGAAGCTAATTTCTTTTCTTTAATTGAGGGTTGTGTGGCAATTGTTTCTTTGACGGAGCGCCTTTTCCATTACGAAATTTGCCACTGCACGTTGAACCAGTGCTGCAAATCATTCACAGAAAGAATCTCTTGTCAAGTCATTCGCAACATTTGCTGTTTCTAGGTCTCAAGAATACAGTACAATTCAATATCTAATTGATGAACTATAGACTTTACAAAACAAAATGCCGTCCAACAACTTCACATTATATCCACAAACTTCCTGTATCCTTATTCCTTAAAGCGATTTTCCCAGGCCGAATCTTGCTGTACATCGATTTTTCCACTACTAGACTCGAGAAACGTTGATCTTCTGAGTCCTTTCCTAGTGCATCCTTAATTATATGCCATATCGAACAATTCCAATCATTCTGTGAGCAGCTGTCCTTTTTCAGTGCATCATTGTCATGCCATATTGAACAGCTCTAACCTCTCCGTGAGCAGCTGTACTTTTCTAGTACATCCTTGTCATACCATATTGAACAGTTCCAACCTTTCTGTGAGCAGCTGTAGAGGCGGCAGCGGCAGAAGCACCAATCCCACCGTACTGAGCCTTGGCCTGCAGCAAACTTGTGTCAATCATCACCCGGTCATCCACATGCTCTACCTTGTTCACTCCTACCCGTGTCATAAAAAAAGGGTTGGAATCTATGTTGATAGCAACATCGGGTGCATATTTGGCTGCCATGCCACATTGCTGGGCTTGCTTTTGTGAGGACAAGTCGCCATCAGCTTCCATGGTAGATCGTTCTTGCTTTCCCGAGTTGGATTTACGGTAACAATATGCGGAAGGGGCAGCATGTGGAGGAAGGACTGCACTTCTGGTGTATGTTCTCGGGTCATGGGCATCTTTCATGATGCTCCCATTCTCGTATGATACAACTTGCCCTATAACCTTTCCAGGTTTAGCTACAGAGGCAAATTCAATGGATTATTACACTGGAAATGTAAATCGAAATCCAGTTAGTTGAAAAACCATTGGCAACAAGAAAACGAGTACCCAGTGGAACTCTCTGCTGTGCCTGCAAGGTCCTCGATATATTTACTGGAATTCCTTCAGAGTCTCTGGGATTTTTGTTGTATGCTTCCTCTGCAGTGTGCCGGTCCTTGAAGGAAGCAAGATTCTGTTGTTCTTTGGTAGGGATTGAGCTTGAATGCACAGTTGTAGACCTGCACATATCTTTCGAAGATCAGAGAAAAATTAACTGACCACCAGTGAAATACTTGCAAGCCAGGAGAGCAAGTCAGAAAACAAAGAGAAAGAGGAATCCTCATAAAAAAAATAAACAAAATAAAACAGAAACATTTAAATCAACAAAACTCAGTAGCCTTGCTGAAATCCAGAAAATAAAATCCCCTAAGAGTATCTGAAGCACAATACAAAAAAGCAAAATCAATTATCTTATCCTATTAAAGCATCTGTAAAGATACAGATCTTTCAAACCATCTAAACATACCAAACAACTGCAGACAACACATATCAGGACAAATAATCTAACTCCAAAGATTAAATGCATCAATCCACTCATCCTTCTACCAGTTGCTTTCAATTTCTTCCTCGACGCAAATGCAAAGGGACAGCAAACAATTCAGAGCGACAACCAATAATTTTAATACAGCTAAATTCCTGCCACTGCTGTCATAATTGTTTATACTTGCAATAGATTGCATGTCACGCAGAACATCACATGTGCCCCAACTACCATAACATCCTGTTATATTCTTATTGAGCTTGTCCCCAAACCTCTATCTCTCAACAATCAGTAAAGAATTTAGAAGTTTAGATGAAAAACTGAAAGGACAAAAAATTTGATGATCATTACAACAGTATCCACTAAAGATCATCACTGACTTTCCTATATCAACAATTAGTGAAAACTTCAAAAGTTCAGAAGAAAATGAGAATGCAACCCCATGATTATTAGAAAAGTTACCACTAACATCACTACCTTTCTCTGATCCCCATATATTATGTGACACACCATGAACTGCAAAAAGCAAGGCAACAAAAACAAGAAGATTGCAGCAAATAAACAAGACAGCAAAGCAACATGCCTGGATATATTTACCTAGGAAGAGATACATGCTTTCTTTCAAGAGGAATTATCGGTCCACTTTTACCACCATTTTCCTCAAGATGTGCAAACTGCTTTCTGAATTGATCAACGGCACTGTGTACACCACCAAAAGTCAGGGCAACGTGGAAGCAGACAGAAAGTTGAGTAAACTATCTCCAAAAGCCAAAAAAAAAAAAATGTAAAAGACAACGAAGAGAGGAGTCTCAAAAGCTAGAACCTTGGATAAAGAAAGTTAGTCCTCTCAGTTCCATTTACATAGTCCTT
The DNA here is from genome assembly GCF_000495115.2 of Populus euphratica. NCBI lineage: Eukaryota > Viridiplantae > Streptophyta > Magnoliopsida > Malpighiales > Salicaceae > Populus > Populus euphratica. The sequence goes on along the minus strand of NW_011499869.1, from coordinate 1,769,429 downwards.
GAGCAGTTGAGGATGGTATTCCAGTATCTCCCGAAAAATTAGCTCTCGTACATCCTCCTTTGTAACTCTTCGCCTCTCGAACTCAAACTCCATCTTTGTTATTGGCTGGCAGGAAGGCTCCCTCTCAACTTTTGCCAATCCCTTGAAGTAAGGGTCTGCCAGTGCCTGATAAAATGTAAGCAGGCCAAAATAATTCAACAGATTAGCCATGTTGACGGATTAAGAGAGAATAACATGCAGTGATCTGACTGCAATGCAGAAACATAAGCAGAAGGGTTCAGCAAAGAATAGCATAAAATTTCAGAGAACGTCAATTAATTTTGTTGAGGAACACACCTCTTCAGCAGTTGGACGATCTTTGGGGTCAAAAGCAAGTAGCCTTTCCAACAATCGTAGTGCCAAAGGATCAGCATTGGGAAATTTCTGTGCAAGTGGAACAGGCTGCTTTTTCCTCATGCTGGTTAAATATCTCCTTGCCTTATCATTTCGAACCTGGATTCATAAAGACAAAAAAACAGTTGATACCATAAAATATACATTATGTGTTCATTTTATGAGGGCTGGGCATGCGTCCCTTTTTTTTTTTTTCTTTTTTCTTCTTTTTCTTTTTCTTCTTCTTTTTTTTTTGGGGGGGGGGGGGGGGGGTTGTTATTGATGGAGGTTGAAGATATGACAATAATATATGTCCAGAACAAAATAGGGCATTAATATACAGAACAAAATACAAAATTCATGCAACTTTGCACTTACCAGAGAGATTGTATCCAATGATGGTGTACCAAGTAGATCAGTCATCAAGTCCAACTGGTGAACTACATTTTTGCCAGGGAAAAGTGGTTTCCCCATTAGTACTTCAGCAAAAATGCAGCCTATACTCCATATATCAATTGCTGGTGTATACTGCAACCAGATGCCATTTACAAAATTAGAAAAACTGTAGAATTAAACCATATTGACAATTTTACAATTAAAATTGCAAGAATGCCAGTTTTTTCCACTGAACAATAACTCTGTTTACATTAAATCCATTGACAGGAAACCTTCTCAGGTTCTCGCCCTCAGAATTATGAACTAACAATCTAAAACAAAAATCAATGATTGATGGAAGTTTACAGATAAAACTCCAACATACAAAATTGAAAAATAGAACTGATGGCGGTTTTTATAGAATTAAGATATCAACACATCTACACCTCCTTCCTCAATCTTTCAGAACAAAAACAGTTTCACATCTAGTATCAATACTTAATTAAAGGATCGATATTTTCAGCAATAACACAAGAATATGGGCAGAAAAATCATTTTCCGTCTGCAAACCAGGGTGCCAACTAACAATTTTAACTCAACTATAAAATTGTCAAACCTATGTGTTCAAAACCATTTGGTTTGGATATACCTTGGAGAAAAAGGACCCACAGAGTTCAGGAGCTCTATACCATCTTGTAGCAACATAATCCTGTAAATTTACACAAGTTTTAAAGTCAATGCTCCCTGATCCTATTAGATTTATTGAGCAAAGATAAGCACATCAGGGACCTAAAATGTTAGAAGAGTACCGTCCAGAATATTGTCGAGGGCGTGTCATTGAAAGCAACTCTTGCTAAACCAAAATCACATATTTTAAGCTTACAGTTTGCATTTGCCAATATATTTTTTGGCTTTAAATCTCGATGATAAACATTTGCTGGAGACAAGTAGATAAGAGTTAGATATATGCCACATCCTCAACAAATGGAAATAAAGAAACAGAACAAAGAAAGGTAGATGTGGACGGAGCAACTATATAACAAGGAAAGCAGTCACTGCAGTAATACCAGAGAAAGAAAATACAAATTGTCAAACTTATTGTCAATCCAAATGTCGATGTATTACAAGAACACATTTTGAAGGAGGAACCAATAACACCAATACCAGAAAAAAAATATATGCAAAATGACACCTTGCAACCATTTATCCACAGCTCCATGAGCAATTCAAATTGATTTACAAATTGCCATGATCTTTTCTGGTTTCCTGAATGCATGTCGATTGAGATAAGTGATCTATAAATGTCACTCCCATGATTTATGCATGATATCCAAGCAGCCATTGATGAAGCTCCTAGAAAGAACTAGTAGGAAAGGTGAGGTCTGGTGGGGAGAAGACAATGGAGGCTAGTTCATTCTGTTTCTGATCCTAAAAAAGGATTTTTATAGAGAACTTGACCATTACCTCATATACACATAGGACTGGGTGCACCTACTAATTGTTAATGGGTTTAAGGACCAAATCCCATGAGCTTCCGATTACATGTCATTTAAAACCCTCTTTTAGAAGCTTAAATCTGTAGTGTGAGTAGTAGCCTCCGGTGTGTTCTCATTACCAAACTCTAACACCATGCAATCATCCCTAAGAGAACAGTCAATGGCTCCTCATATTTGGTTCATAATTCATGAAGGGGAATTTTATCTCCTCTTGATCTACACATTCATGACACATGAAGAGGTTATGGTGGTTGTAAAGCAAACTGAAATGCTTATAGGATGGCAGGTGTGTAGGTAACCATTAAGGCAGGCTTCCACCAAATTTTCCTTTATTGGTAGTGGAGCAAAAGGCCTCTTTTATTTTTATAATATCAGGAAAAAATTAATGAATGTGCACATAGGCTTTTGCTGGAATTAAGTAAATGTTCTCATCAAAGAGATGAACAATATTGTACCTGTGTGGATATACTTTAATGCACGAAGTAGCTGGTAAAGAAAAAATTGATAGTGCTCTCGTGTCAAGTCATCATTGGCTTTGATGACTTGATGAAGATCTGACTCCATGAGCTCAAAAACAACATAGATATCTTTAAAATCCCTTCTTGAAGGTGGTAGCATAATGTGTTTAATTTCCACAATATCAGGATGTCTTAGGAGCCTGAGCAGCTTTATCTCACGCAATATACGAGCAGCATCAGAAATGTGTTCGAAAATATCATGAATTTTCTTTATTGCCACTTTCTCACCGGTGTGAGTGTCAATTGCAGAGCAAACAACACCATAACTGCCTTTCCCGATAACTTCCTGAATTTTGTACCTATTGGCATCACCATATTCAGAGAAGAAGTCCATCTCTGTTGAATTCTGCAACATAGGAACCCAAGTTAGTTGAGAAGACCAACACATTTAATAAGATCAATAAACATTTCTATGCCTTTTTCAAATGTATGACACTAATCAAGTCTGACAAGTTTATATTTTCTATCTGATATCTTCTTTTACTATGCTCAACAGCATGAAAATCAGTGCCAATCAGTCTTGGATCAAATGCAACTTTTATATACTACTGTATTCCAGCAGGTGCCACTTCAGATGAATGAATCTTGCATCTTGTGAAGAAATGGCAGACCTCTGAAGGATCCCTCAAGTAAAATTGAACAAAATGGTACCCAATTTGTAAATTTTATAAACATGGAAGTTTCTTATTCAAATGTCAAATGAATTCTAACTAGTGAAGGACAATCCAATCAAAATTGATATTTAAAAAAACAAAAAATCCTTCTGTCCTTCACACTGTAATTTTTACTTTATTTTCCAGTGGTTCCACGTGATCAAAACCCTTTTTTTCTTCTTTGAAACAATAATGGCTGTGGGCAAGAAAATGCGAATTCATCAAAAGCATAGAAAGGAGAAAAAGAAAAGGAATGTAATGCAAATAGATTGAAATAACGAGTACGTAACAATGAAATTCTATAGCTTCCAGAATAATCAGATAATATAAAACCAACATAATAAATAAACCGAATTCTTACAAGTTCACTCTCCCAAATCCATAATCAATAAGAACAAAAATAGGTATCTCAACAACCATAACATCAAACTAGCAGCCTCAAAACCTCCGCAACGAAATAGACAAATTCATCAGTTTCCACTTGTACAAAATCAGAATAGAAGGAAAGTAAATCCAAGCGAAAACATTTTACACTGAAGATGAAGTGGGGCAGAAAATTCCAAAAAAAGTATCAAAATCAAAACTATTTATTGATGAAAAAAATCCAAGTCAGGACAATCTATAGATGAAAAAAAATTCACTGATAATAGAATCAAATCCACTTGTAAAAAGAGATAAAAGTGCTATTTAATGAAATCATAGGGAAGCATATGCGTTTAAGTCAGCGGATAACATTCACACAAAACAAAAAGAAACCCACTTTTCTAGAAAGAAATTCACATTCAATGATACCGTTACCATTACAAAAAAAATAAAATCCACAGTATCTCACATTAAGAAAACAGAAAAAACATAAATTAATTCTTTTATTATGTATTGAAAAAAAAAAACATATAGTTAATCATATAAATTGCTACATAGCTTAACTACCAAACACACTAATTCAATCTGCAAAAATAATCACAACTCTTAATTATTCACAATTTTCTTCATCTAATGATGTTCCCTTCTTTCCTCTCTTTTTAATGCATATTTTACCAAAAAACACTTTTAACACAAACAACACAGTCAATTCTGAATCAAAATGTTGAAATTCACATCAAAAACAAAATAAAAACAGTCTTAATTTCACCTTTTTTCTCTGATCTTGCTGCATATCTTTTGTCTCCGGTTCCAAAACTTCAACCAAAACCCCCAAAAAGAATAAAAAAATAGAACAATTTCCCTCCACCAAAATCCGAAACTTTTTAAATCAGATGATATTGGGAAACAGATGACAGATCCTCAATTAAGAAAATCAATCAGAGTTGATGAACCGCATTTTCCCCATCTCTCCCGGCTATCCCACCTTATTATCCTTCCTACTCGGATCCTTCACCGAACGCACATTCAAAGCCAATCCCCTTCTTCATAGACTCCTCCTCCAAATCCCCTCCCTCCAATATATATAATAACAATTACTACAATGAATCAACAGCCACCGTCTCTTTTTGACAACTCAGTAACAACAACAACGATGACAAGTCCTCCTCTTGCATTTCTTATTCTATCAATCGCTACTCTAACTAACCTAGCCCCAAAAAAATATGTTGTTGAGTTAACAGAACGGAACTGCTCTGTGGTTTGCGTGTAGAGCCATATTTTGAATTTGGTCAGAGAATTTATAGTCTCTGAGGGTTTTTGAGTGTAGAGAAATGCGAGATCTGTACACCGACCGACACGAAGCTCAAGGTAGTAAAAATAAAAAAAGAGTTAAAAGGGGATTGTGAGGGGAGATAAAACAGAGGGAGGGAGGGAGATGATTTTATGGCATGTATCTAGGGGTATTTTTGGGGTTTTGATGTTTTGATTCCTGCTTATACACTATTATTATTATTAATTAATTGATAGGATTCGACTTGTGCCGTGTGAATGAACGGAAAATAGGATTTGAATACGGATATGGCATCGGAGTGTAATTATATCTGGTTATATAGGGGTAGAAATGGTACGGGGTTGTGCTTTGGCCGGTGGAGTGGAATTGAGAAAGAGGATGAGGCGCAGGTGTTTGTATGGTTTCATGGACACGTTTTCTAACACGTGGCGAGATCATGGAGTTTTGAGTGAAGAATCGGTGGGCATAGACATGGACGGTGATCGTGAACTTTTGTTTTTTGAGATGGAAACGATTTGTGCCTTGGTAAAAGGTTTTTACATGCGATTTGACCGTTTATGTTTTATAATATATCAATGGGTTTGGCTCGGGTTGGATTATTATTTTTAAGTAAAAAATATTTCAGTGTTATTGATGTATTTTTTAATTAAAAAAATAATACTAGCTAAAGAAGAATATTAGATTGTTGAGAGAGGTATTGAAAATAAATATATTCCACTAAAAAATAAATAATAAAAACTAAATCAAGTATACTAGGATCAACTTCCTAGAGCATATAATATAATTATTAAATCAAAATATTATTGGAAAAAGCAATTAAAAAATTTATAAAATCTAATTAAAAATATATTCAAGTTAAAAAAAATCAAAATAATGAACAGCAGCAATTCAAGTCAATTTGTCAAACATATAATTTAGATTATAAAATCAAAATAATTTTATAACAAAAATATAAAATTTAATTTTCAATAAAATCATTAGTAAATGATAGAATAACAAAATAATTATAGATAATCAACACGAGTTAATCTATTAAACTTATACCCTCTATTATGAGACCATAATAAATTTATATAAAAAAAATTAAAAGTAAAATCTCACTTTTAATAAATTTAAGGTGGAAAGTTGAAATTTAAAAAAAATATAAAACTTGTATATAAACCAACATAAAGAAATAAAATAAAAAATTATAGAATAGAGTTTTCAAAATACTATTAAAATAATTAATATTCTAAGGATGTGGCTACAGTTAGTGTTTTGTTAGTATTAAAAAATATAAATGGAGTGGAGCACGGATTAAAATGGTAGTTGATAGTATAAATTTAAAATTGAAGATCAATAATTAAAGAAATTTAAGTTTTTTGTTAAAATACATCAATTTAATGTAAAAAGAAGAAGATTTAATCTCATACATTTTAACGTAGAATAAAAAAAAGTCGAGGCGACGATAAAATTATTTGTTCTTCCTAGCGGATATTTTCAAGGAAAAAAACATTGGTTTTAGTGTCTATATGGGACGTCTTCGAAATATAAAACAATGATGATATTGTCAGACACCACAATTCACTTGTAGAGGATTCCATGGATGTTCAAGCATCGACCAATTCCTAAATCAAAGCATCCCCGCCATCTAATTCTCAATTTCCCGTAGGCTCTGGTTACAATCGTAAGTAGTTTTGACCTCGTTCGGTTCGGTGATGCGTGTTTCAATTTATTTATTTTAATATTTTTATTTAAAAATAAAATAAAATAAATGTATTTTTAGTTGTTTTTTAGTGTTTTTGACATGTTAATTAAAAAATATATTTTTAAAAATAATATTCATAGCATTATCAAATACACTATCGGAATTTGTTTTTCTAGGCTTCTGGGGTGAAAAAATCAGGAATCTATTTGACATTTTTTTAATTTAATAATCTACCATGTGCTTCACATGTTTTGTGTTAAGGGGGATCGTTGACCAAGACGGTTTCCATTAATTAATAATTTGTTTAATCTTTTATTATATAACAAGACAATAAACACCTTGAGTGAACTTGTGGTCACCACATGAAAAACTAGCAACGCGTTAGTTTAACCTATCCGGCAGATGAAAACCAGCCACTCACCGAATACTTGCCCTCCTATTTGGACGTTTTACCCTCCTTGAATTGACGCCTATTTATTTATTTTTATATTTTAAAAATATTTTTTAAAATAAAAATTTAAATTTTTTTTACTTCAAATTAATTTTTAAAAATTATTATAACATACTAATATAAAAAAATAAAAAATAAAAAATATTATTTAAAAATATTTTAAAAACAACCATCACATCATTCCCGATCTTAGTTTTCCAATGCTTCAAAGTTAGAACAACTACGCTCCCGGTGCTTTTATGTGGCCGATATTGACTGCAAACGCCAAGATCTGGTGGTGGAATTGTTGCTGGTGCTGCAAGGCTTTTTTTCCTGTATAATATGTTTAGTTATAAGCTGTGTTTTGTTTCGAAGGAATATCACTTGATCGTGACCAGGGCAAGTGCTATAAAAAAAAATTAATTACCTGAATTTCTCGAACAAATCCCGGTAAAAATTTCTGAAGATCTCTGAATAAATAAAAATCTAGTTTATTCTCCGAGACAAGTTTCAAAGAAAATCGAGAAGGGGAGAGAATTCCAGGATACACTGAATTGCTCGAGATTCTTTGTGTACTTTTTAATTCATTATCATATAAGTAAATAGTCTAAGCCTCATTATTTCTAAAGATGAACAAATGTTATTCTTCATCTTTCTATTTTTCTTTTTTCTTTTTTATAAGATTAAGAATTTATATACAGAAAAGAATAAAAAACAAAGGATGGATTATTCAGATTCCCGATTCACTTTACAACAAAATAGAATATATATAGACACAAACACACACACCACAAAATATCCTCCCAAATGAGCTGTTCTCATTAAACATTAATTTGTTCCTGGTACTTCAAAGAGCCTAAATAATGCTGAATATAAAACCACACCAAACAAATCTTTCAAACTGATAGTGCTCATCTTGCAAAAAGCCTTGCCATTAACGTTGAAGGTCATCCAAGTCACAAGGCATTGTCCAATTGAAGCCTCTTCATGTTATAATTTTATTCCAAAGTTTCGAAGTCGCCGGCCAAATCATCTCCATCTGTTTAAGAAAACTCATGCAATGGTGGTGTGATTAAGCTGTTCGTGTATATAAAAAGTTCACTAACAAGCCCAATACCATATAAATATAAACACCTACCCCGTCTCCAGAATATTTATATCTTTCCATTTCACAAAATTAAAATTAAAATTAAAATTAAAATACGTGACTAATTAATTAATCACATCTACGTAGAGTATGGACGTTGCTGGCAGGTATTTTAAAAGCACAAATAAAGGGAAGAGGTGTCAGTGGATTTGGAGTCATCGTCCACTTGAAAAGCTATTGCATACATCAATCAAATAAAGGGAAAGCACTGGTTGAGGGTAGGCTGGTGCTTATAGCAACCAGCCTCGCTCTTGATTTTAAAATCTTTAAAGGGTGTGAAATTAGCCATCTCCTTCAACCTTTCACTTTTTTTTCTTTTTCTTTTTTGTAACTAACATGTATTTTTTGTAACTAATATGTATCTGGATTAGTTTGTATATATTTTAGTTAATTTTAAAAAATTTAAAATTTAAAATTTAAAATTATATAAATTTATAAATTTCTAATTACTTTAAAATTTATAATAAAAATAAATTTAAAATCTAATCCGCTATTATTATTGGTATTAAAAAATTATTCCCACGCTAAACACCCATTTGTCAACTCTAGGGACACTCCACTTCACGTTTTCAAGATCTCCCGGGCAATCTCATGATTGTGTCTCGAGTTATAATGTGTATACGCTAGATCTACAGGTATCTTAAACGATGCTGTGTTCTGATAAGTTTCTTTTTTTTTCAAGGAGTTAATAGCATATAGAACTTGAACTTGATTGTTCTTTGATTGTAAAGGAGAGCTGATTGCTTAATTAAATAATTGGTCATTGGGAAGTTTGATAATTTCAATGTTATAAATGGAGCCCGTGATCAAATTTGCATACAAGTCCACCGTACCAGCTTGCTTGATCATTATCATATGGCAATAAAAGACATTCCTAAATCATATTATTTCGGGTTTTAGCTAATTTATTTGAAACATGTTTTTTTCATGAATTGTATGTTTTTTTAATTTAAAAGCAAAACAGTAAAAAATAAAAAATAAATAAAAATCATGTTATTTAATCTCGTAATATAAAATATTTATTCAGTTGTTATTATTAAATTTTGCAATTTAATTAAATAATAATAAAAAATAAAATAAAAAAATAATTCAAGTAGCTTAATTTTTCATATATGAATATACACGCCTGCGGCGTCAATTTGTTTTTTTTTTCTATAACAACTTGGCAGGTTGCTTGATTTTTTTCAGGAGCTGGGCGGTAGCTGAGGACAACGAACAGTTGAACTAGAGCAGCAAGCAGCGAATATCTACGCGTATATTTCTTCTCTCAATTGACATGTCGTGAGGGTACCACCAGCAAAATGATTAAAGAAAGACTTGCTGGTTCCTAACACGGAATGATTTAACAGCTGAACCCCCTTTTCCGGCACCATTGCATGTGAAAGATGCCTAAAAGGCTAAGACTTGCCCGTCAAAAGGTAGATCCCCTGTCATTCAATCATCTGGTTCTTCTGTTTATAAAGAGAGGGGAGAAGGATAAAGCTAGAAACTCGATATCCTTATCCATCTCCGGCCTCGAATATCCAGCCCCGTGATAATACAAATTAGGTTGCCGCCCCTGACATGTTTATCATGTGTTTACAGCTTTGACATTTTTATGCGAAGGCACCTCCCATCCTCAAGATTTCTGCTTCTGTTCTGTCTTAAACAGATCTGTGATGAGTTAATGACACTGTTCCACGTGATGATTCCTGCAGCTCGGCATTGAACATGAAATGGAGATTGGAAATAGGTTTTTACAGTGCTGCCGACAGGACGGCGTTGCTTTGCTAAACCAATCACCCGTCTCTGGTTGTTGGGGAAATAAAACTAATATGTAGACAGGATTTTGAACCTCCAGAAGGAGGAAAAAAAACAGGGGAAATAATGAGATCCAGAGTCTACGGAGGAGAGAGACATCTGAACATCACACCATTTGTATCTATTATTATATTATATTTACGGGATTATTTTTTAAAATATTTTTTATTTAAAAATATATTTTTATTTTAAAAGATAATAAAAAACAGTAAATAATTATTTAAAATAAAAAATATTATTTTTTTAAAAGCATGATTAAGCTGTAGTAACAAAAGTGATCTTAAAATGTATTTGTATTTGTAATTTAATTAATTTATTAGTTTGATGATGAACCGTTGCAACTGAGTTAACCCATAAACTTCAAAGGATTAATTCAGCTTCCATGGTTTCCAGTTAATATAATGTCACCTAAAAAAACCTCTCATCTCCCATCTGCGCATAATATGTAGAGATACTAATAGGTGCCCACAAGTTGAATTTTACAATATCTATATCTTAACTCAAATTCAAGATTTTTATCTAAATCTTATAGGACATAAATTAAACGTGACCCAATCGAGTTTATGTTTATTTTTATATTTTAATAGTATTTTTGATATATTCATATTTGTTTTTGTGTTTTAAAGGTATTTTTAAAAATATATAAAAAAATTAATTTTAAATTAATATTTTTAGGTGTTTTTAAATTATTTTGATGTGATGATGTCAAAAATAAATTTTTAAAAATAAAAAATATATTATTTTAATATATATTTTACACTTTGAAAATCAACTAAATCACACTTCTAAACACCAGCTTACTAAAATAATTACAGCCTTGGTATATCAACTTTTAATTTTTTCTTGAATTAGGTACATGCATTCTTTTGTTTTTCATCTTGACACGCCACGTTTCAATCGTGCCAATCTAATACTTCTATGAAAAAATTCATTAATTTTTCTTATTTATACTGTAATCACAAGGTATTCGTTTATCTTGTTAGACCAATAAATATTCTAACTGTACTGATAATTTATTTGTTAGTTTTAAATAATTACAAAATATTTTTAATCTCTATATAGATGAACAACATACTATTAATAAAAAGAAATTTGTATCTTAAAATAACTTATAATATTTTTTAAAAACATTTATTCTAAATTTAAACATGTAAATTTATTAAAAATAATGTTATGTTAGAGGGTTTTTAAAAAAACTAAAAAACCCTTAGAAAACGTAAAATACTTGATTGAAACAATAAAAAAATGTTTCAATGTATTATAACAAAAAAGAGAAAAGTCCATTTAATCGGTTAATATAAAATAAGAACTGGATCACCAGCAAAGTTTTTAAAATAAATGATTCATCATCAAATAACCAAAAAATTCACGGAAAATAAGAGTATTTAACTAAAGATTCTGAAAAAAAAACACTTAAATGCCAAAACACCAAATCGCCTTCCTGCCACTTCACCTCACTCCTCTGCATCTCATTTTTTTCACCAGGAATAAAAAACATCCACGTACTTATCTAGAATCACACATGTGCCCCTGCCCCGTCACCCTGGTCATATATAGATACCACCACCTATACGTATTTTGTATTTTTTAGCAAGGTGTTCGTATATGTAACGTATGGTACGGAGAGGGGATATACTTAACCTCCATCTTAAGCATGCGGTATATACCTTGTTGCTATCATCCCACGTGGCCACGTGAACGCTACTTTGAACTGGTGATCGTAAGAGATGCGGGGCCCATTGCATGAAGGTCCACGTCTTTTGGCGTGTACCTTACAGACAAAGAAGGTCACCCTGTCCGTCGTCACAAGTCACAGGATAATTGTTCCCATCTTTTCTTTTTCTTTTTTAATTTTAATTTTAATTTTTTTAAATTAAAAATATATCTTTAAAAAAACTATTATTACAATATTAAATAGACTATAAGAGATAAAAAACAGTTTATTTTTGTGTTTATTGATTCTAAGCATGTTTTAAATTTGTCTTAATTTATTTTTTATAAAAAAATTTATTTGAAAATGTATAAAAATAATATATTTTTATTTTATAAAATTTAATTTTAATATTAACATATTAAAATAATTTAAAAACATATAATTTTTTTAAAAAAATCATAAATACTTTTGCTTTCTAAACATAAAAATAAACTGTATCTTTCCCTTAATAAACAAAACGTGGCAACGTTTTAACATGTGACAACGTTTCTCCTGTCCTCTCCATATCTTTAACTTTTTTTTTATCTTTCTACTTTTCCAATAAGTGCTTTCCGTTTTCTTTGTATGTGGCTTGATATTATAGATTCTAAGATCATGGAAATGCAGTACAGCGCCTTTCCCCACTACAAATCTCCGATTATGCGTGGATAGTTCTTGAGTTTACTCTTAAATTGTTATTTACCACTTCAAACATTTTACAGAAAAATCTCCATTTGCGGGTGGAAGGTTCTTGTGCAACAGTAGGCTCTGGAGCCCAAGTGCTTGAACAAGTCACAGGCCTTTGACTCCCCAGTTAAGCTCACGTTTTATTGGACCCACTGATATTATGAACGAACTACTATTTACCAATCAGCGGCTCGTGATCCAAGCCCATGATCTTGTTTCCAAATTTACAGTCAACTCGTGATGTGCATCTTAAGGCCCAAATATTCAGCCGACGGCTAAACATCAATCATTCAAATGACAGTAAAACGCCGATGCTCGATGTCTGCTTGATCACGTTATCCTTGATCGACAGGAGGCCAGTCTCTCACTCGCAGTATTTTTATTTGTGCTGGGTTCAAGTTTCGTGGCGTCTACAAGTAAAAACGTGAAAGTCCACATGATTTTCTTTTTCTTGAGCATAGAATTTGCCTTGTCGATTAATGGATTAAAAGTCGAAAATGTTTACTGTATCCTTCCACGGTATATCCATAACTCTTTATGTTCTTAGGTTAAGAGCGGCTAAAGGAGAATAAAGATTTTTATGTGGGTGTTTGAGATTATGGTATATGATGCCTTTTAAAATAGTTTTTTTATTTAAAAATATATCAAGATATATAGAGGATCAGTGAGAGAAATTAATGTTTTTTTAATGCACTCTCACATTAGAAAAGGAAAATAGGAAAAGGGGATTATCACTGAAAGTCTCACAAAATTGGTGTAAAAACAAAATTCCTTACCAGAAGATTCTTGACAAGAGAGAGAAGCGCTAACCCAGAAATAATATACTAGTCAATGACCCAATTGACCACTGAAAATTACATATTTTCGTTAGAGATTTGGTATGGTTTTGGTTGGTAAGGGGTGCAGTGAAGTTTGTGTTGGTGTCTGTGACTGGGAGCATGTTTGCTGGATTTAGCTCTAGAAACAATTTGGTTTAGGTTATCCTTGGCTATGACAAGAGTAAAGAAATTTAAGATTGGATTGAATTTATTTTTCTTTTTTATTATTTTGAAGAGCTGGTGTGTGTTTTATTTCTTGGATCCAAGGCGAAAAAAAGGAATATTTTTTTTATCTGAAATAAATAACGTATATAGCCATAAAAATAAGTCACTCGTTTAAAATTAACAATTGTCACTAATATGATGTACAAAAATAAAATAAATAAACTTTTTTTTTATATGAACATGTATAGCATGAAAAGAAACTCAAGATTTAATTATGGAGAAACTCTTTCTAGTGTATTTATTAAAAAATAATATAAATTATATTCTAAGATCTTGTCTAATAAATTGAGTTATTAGATTATAATGGTTTTTTGATATGATTTTAAAATTTTAATAATTAAGTGATGATGAATTTAAATTTTATTATTTTTATTTATTTGATAAAAAATTAAACATAAAGTAATAGTTTTTTAATAATATCTTAATTTTGTAATTTACTAATATTTTATTTGATAAAAAATTAAACATAAAGTAATTAAACCTGTTTAAAAAAAATTTCATTTGAGAATATGCATTACAGAATAAATTATATTATATAATCTTGAATTGATAGTTTTTTAATAATATCTTAATTTTGTAATTTACTAATATTTTATCATTTGAATACGAGCCAAATTAAAAATCTTTTATTCTGAAAAACGTAGAGAAAGCTTCCGAGTTGTAAAATGTCATCTTAAAGTAAATGAATAAACCACGAAGAAAAACAAGCAAGTGATCAAACTCGTTGAAATTTACATCACCGTCTCCCTTGTGAACAAATGAATTTTACTCTCTAAACGGATAAACTTTCACTTCATAATCTCGATCAAGTCATTTTCCAAGCTTACACGTTCGAAGGTCAAGAATAGATTGAAAGTCCAGCTTAATCGTTTCTCTCGCAAAACCTTTCTCCTACGCAGGAAATTTTAGCAAAGAGTAGTTTTTTTAACCTGGATTCCATCACGGGGTTGAATATTTCTTTTTTTAATAAAATAAATAAATTAAATATACAGGAATTTTAAACATTTTTTATATACAAAATTTAAATTATAAATAAAAAAATATATACATACATCTAACTAAATAAATCAAGAACAATCTAACTAAATAAATCAAGAATAATATATGTTAATAAATAAATAAAATTATTAATTATAACTAAAAATATAATTCAAGATATTCAATCCTGTATTTTAATAACTTTACTTATTAAAATTAATTTTTTATTTTAAATAAATAAACTTTCACTCCAGTTTGGAATTACGTTTCAAATTGTATTTTATAAAAAAAAATTATTTTTTTATTTTTAGATTTTTTAATGTGTTTATGTTAAACCTTTTTAAAAAAAATATTATTTTAATATTTTTAAAAATATATATTTTTTAAATAACAGCATTCATAATCTCAAAATAATTTAAAATCTCAATATAAGAGTTTTCTAAGCTTATAGTTTCGAAGGCGAAGAGTAGATTGAAAGTCCAGCTTAAATTGTTTGTGCCACAAAAACTTCCTAGACAGCAATTTTTAGCAGAAGATTAAAAGAAAAGACTGGTTGATGTACTTTCGGAATGGGACGTGTGATCTTAACCATACAAACCAGTGATCCGATAAGAACAATCATGATAAAATAATATTGAGAAGCAAAAGAAAGGCTATGGATGGGCTTCCAAGACCCAGAAGACAATAGCTACAGTTGATTTATTTGGAAGTTTTGTTCGAGGAAAGATACCCAACAGGCCCGATAATCCAGAGTGACATGGGACAGTTCCTCGAACTGTGTATACTGGCTGGCATCGACGGAGGCTGCCCATGTGATGAACTGAGTCATGGATGCTCGAGTCCACACTCCGCACGATGGAGCCGCCATTAACCTGCTCACTGGATATTTGATCGTGAGCACAGATATAAACTCAGTCTGGGTTCATGGGTTGCAGATTAGAATTACTTCCCATCGCAGATTTACTTGACACGTGACAATAACATGTTAATTAAGTACTGGTCCCAGAATTTTTTATTTCACAATCATAGAAAAAAACCCATTTTAAGATAAACATGTCCTTAAACTACGAATATGTTTGGCTGTCAGTTTCCATTTGATACCTTCCTCTGATAGAGGACAGCTGCCATAGTTATGATCTAGCGAAGAAAGAAAATATATTGTGTTGCTAAGGATATTTAGGAGGTAAGGAAGGGGCATATGAGATGGATTTTGTGTTATCTGTGAAAACATTAATTTGAAGAGAGATTAACGTAGCAAATTAAAGGATTTCTTATTTACTTTTGCATTTTTTTTAACGATGGCAGTGTTTAGAAATGAATTTTAATTAAATTAATTTTCAAATATTTTTATATTATTTTGATGTGTTGTTATTAAAAAATAACTTGATTTACAAATAAATACCCTCGAAATTTTTTAAATAAGAAAAAATCGGTTTTTTCAGTGGCCCTGCCTGAGGTATCAAGTTGACACCGCTGAATCCGGCTTTATGACATTTAAAATTCCCAAAGCAGGCGCAAATCCTGTTAATTAAAAAACAAAAAGGGATGTATCTCGGCGCGTGCAAGGCAAAAGGACAGTACTATTCCTGGGAAGAGAATCCATGAACTAGCTCGAGAAACCACCAAGTAGCCCGTGCAATATACATGACCCTTGGTTCTTCGATCTCGAGGAAAGGGACTTACAAAGACAGTTTCAATGATCAGGATTCGTGTCTAGATGTCGTCATGCTCGGGCATTCTGCTTTGATACATCATCGGACTTTCCAAACATGGTTCGATTATTTCTCAAAGAACCGGAAGTTTTCTTTGATTAATTCAGCTGCGTGCTGCGATATCTATAATGGGAACAACACTTTCAATTTTTTTTTCTAAAAAGCATTGCAGGACGTCCTTGTTGTTCGGAGACACATCAAATATTTTATGTTCCTAACATTTTAAACACGTACTCCGTTGCCACTAATAACAGGAGAAAATAATAAATTCAGTGTGTCCAGTGTTTTTTGGTAATCAATTTTTACTTTTGTCTGTTTAAACTGTTTATTTTCCACTGCTAGAATTTTTATATTTATCAATAAAAAATTTTATTGGTATTTATATTATCATTTCATTAAAAATTAATTTATCAATGAAATTATAAATAAAAATACTCTGTTGATAAATTATTTATCAATAATTTTTTATCTGTTGATAATAAAAAATATTATTACCAATGGATTTATGGATAGAAAAGGACGAGTCAAAAAAAATTATTTGTTTTATTCAATTAGTATTTTTTCTTTGAAAGATTTTCATATAGCAAAAAAAAAATACTATATGTAATTTCATTAGTGATTATTTAAAAATATTTTAAAAAATTCATTTAATAAGATTATAAAATAATTAAATTAATATAAATCAATACTTTATAATACTCGTAGCTAAGTTGCTTGGAATAAAAATCAACTCAAACAAATTTATAAAAAAAAATAAAACAACAACATCATTGATCTTATATGAAAAAAAATCTCGCAATAAAATTTATATAATTACTAAGAGCATAAAAAATAAAAATAAAGCAAATATAATGAAAACAAACACGTAAAAAATCTTATCTTAACGTAGTTGCGGGTGAAGTTAATAAAAAAACAAATTCATAAAGTATGCTAATTAAAAAAACTAAAAAAGAAGAAGAAGATATGCTTAAAGAGCGGAGGAAAAGAAGAGTTGAGGAGAGAAAAAAAGAGAAAGAGAAAAAAAAATAGATGTAGATGTTTTTTACACAAAGGAAAGAAGAAGAAGGGTCTGTTTGTTGTGAAATGAGAGATTTTATTTTTTAAAAATTTTTATGGATGATTTTACTAATATATAATTAAATATTAATATTTTTAATCATTTCATCAGTGATTCTATCTATGATATTTAATTCAATCAAAAAATTTCAAAAAAACTGTCAAATATTACCCGCAACTTTTCAATCTGTCAACAATGTTGTTTGTGATATTTAATTTAAATTTTTAATACACTAATTTTTTTTTAGAAATCTATCAAATAATATCGATTATTTTTCAATCTGTCGGTGATTTCTCCTATAAAAAACAATAATTAATACCATAGTTAGAAAGTGAAAAATTTTAAAGTTATTTTAAAAAATATTAATGAAATGTTCCATTAGTAATTCTTTTTATAACCAATATGATAAATAATACCATGGAAAAATAAATAATTTATCAATAAAATTAATTATATAAGTAATTCTGTTAGTATATATTATACATCACCATCAAGTTAAATGAAAAATATATGAATTAATTTTATAATAGCGTTTCTTATATAGTACCCATGGTAAGTTCCTCGAGTTGAATGAAAATATAAATGTTATCTTACATCGCGGCAAAAACGCGGGCCTTAGTCGAAAAAAGAAAAGATACGTATATTAAGTTTCTAACATCTTAATTAAATTTTATTTTAATGCCTCAACTTCAATTCTTTATTCGAGGACGCCAATTATTTTTAAACTTCGGGGTCGTGTTCTTCATGAGAGGCACTGGAAAGTCGATGACATGACCACTATCCTTTCTTCCCCATCCAGCCAATGTATGTGTCTGGCTCAATAGCAGCCTGAAAACTCGTCAAAGGTTGCCATCGTTTCCCCCTCTAACCCTCTATGTACCCGTATCTCAACTTTTAAAACACTATTTACTCACAAGATTTCCTCGTCCTTTATCCCACAAATTTCACAACCAAAATAATTATAACCATGACAAACCATCACAGTACACAAAATTTATTCGTGGGATAATTGGCTTTGCTTGATGGATTAATCTAGATCCCCATGCAAGCTAGGTTAAAATAAGTGATAACTAATCTAGGCATTTTAATTTTAATTTTTTAAATAATAATTAACCTTTAAAATGTTTAATATAAGACATGTCATGTTGAATTCAATAACTTTGACAATCCTCGTATTTTAAAGGTTATATATGTACCTAGGCATGGTTTGAATTATAATATTATTTTTTTTTGGTTTTTTTACTTCATGAAAGATCTAGTATGCAAGAATGTGTTGAAGGATGATTCGGAAAAATTAAACAAGTGAAATGTGCCGCTCCCCTTTCTTCTCTTCAATATTTTCGCAACTTGCACCGTGAAAATTTTTTTCATTCCATTTAAACGGCCAAGTTCCGTGTGTTCCGTTTTTTTTTTTTTTTTTTAATCGAGATAGTCGATTCAATATTATTTGAAAATGAGATGTAAATTATATTTAAAAAGATTTAATTTTTTATTAAAAATAAATATTTTTATATATTTTGAATAGTTTTAACACGGTAATTTCAAAAATAATTTTTTTAAAATAAAAAATATTATTTTAATATATTTTAATTCTAAAAATATTTTATAAAACAAACTCAAACACGAGGCATTTTCGTGGGATCCACGTGTCATATGACCCTACATAATTCATCACAAACGTGGCATTATATAACTGGTTCCGTTTATTCCCCGAATGTATCTTAAACAAGGGGCTGCAGAATCCATCCACTTTTGCTGACGATAACATTACGTCACTCACCCCACCACTTTATAAAGAGACCCACAAAATGTGTAGCGATCAAGTACACTCAACTCCACGAAACTCCCTTAATCAACCAGTAATTAGTATTTACGCCAACCAAATCACGCCACATCCTCGACAAGGACATTCAATGCCACTCAGCATGGCAAACTCGTAATTCCAATAATTCCAGATGTCAATATTTTTTATAAAACTATCTAAAGAGCCTATTCTTTTTTTACCCTCTAGATTTTTATAATTATCTCAACAGAGAGTATATTTTGAAGAGCCATGGATTTGCGTCAACGGACGCCAAACAAAATTCAAATACAGCGGAATTATGTTTTACTATTTCTAATATTAATAAAAAAACATATTTAATTTCCTCCCGTCTTCTTCAATAATTAATAATAATTATTTCTCTGAAGAAGTTCACGACACTCGCCACTACGCCCTTCCTTCCCTCTCCAATCATATTCTCTATTCCTCTACACATAAATTCTCTATCTTAAATATTTAGTACTTGCTTATTATTTTTCTTTCTAATTTCCCAGCGAGAGAGAAAGCAAATGAAGTAGAAGAGTACAAGAAAGATATATCTATACTTACAAGAAACTCTCTCTCGATTGTAATTTATTTACTGTGTTTTTAAGTTAAAAAATAATAATTATTTGATCGTCAATACAAAAGCTCAATTAGTCTGGAATCTGTATTTTATGGCCTCTTTTTAACTGCTCTGGTACTCTTTCTTCCTCTCTTCTCCTATCACTATTTTTTTTAAATCTTTATTTGTTGAAGGTAATTCGTAGTTTAAGCTTTTATAGTTTGATCTATAATTGTTTTATTTTCTTTTTGGTAAGATAGTTAATGGTGCTGTTAGGGGTCTCTCTCTCTCTCGTTTTTTGGGCATGCTAAATTTGAGTTTAATTTTTTTTTGGCTTATTTCGGTGTTTGGAGTTTAGGGTTGACTTGAGATTGAGTAAACTGTGAAGTGAACTTTGTGAGCTGCTGCCGACCTTTTTTTTTTTTTTTTTTTTTTTGCGTGTGTTGGTTGCATGATTTTGATTGTACTCAAATTTTGCTCCTTTTGGTGTTGATGGATTTTTTTTCTCAGATTGTTGACTTTGTACCTCCTGCTAGTGTTTGTGTTATAATTGTTATTACGCAGCCGTTTTTAGCCTTTGATAGGATTTAACATGCAATTGGGATTGTAATTTTGCAGAATTAGAACGTGGGAGAAAGGGGAAAAAAGTGGAGATTTTCTTTAACTGATAGGTCTGGAGAACGTGTCTGCATTAGGGTTTAGGGGTTAATTTTATTTAATTTTTTTACCAAAAGTATCGGAAATTGTTTGTTGAACTCAATTTAACTTCTCATCGTTTTTGAACGGTGCTGAACTGGTCTTACTTTATTTATGTGCATGATGAATTTATGCTTGTGTCTGCCTTTTCAATGGTTTGACTCCGTTTTTTCTGTTTTCTGTTTTAGTGAGAAGTGATCAAATGGAGCAAGATTTGAAGGGAACAATGTCTGGTAAGTGTCCTGGTGCATTCCTTTTCTTTTGACTCCTTCCTTTCTTGAAACCCAGTGCGTGCACCGCTTTGTATCTTGTTAGTATGTGTATGCGGTAAATCGGTAATTTCTTGACTGATCTTCTGTTCTGTTTATAGGTCCATCAAAAATTCCAGTTGTTAATAGTAGTAAGAAAGTGGGCACTGGAGCATGGGGGATCCCGCTTAGAACTGATGCAAGATTGTTTTCTAGCTCATTGCCTGTCCTTCCACATGAAAAGCGTTTGTCTAAGCTCTTGTTGCTAAGTTATGGATTTATACTCATAACAGATATTTTGATTACTGAGACCTTTTTTTTCCTATGCAGTGAACTTTCATGAATCAGAGAATTGTGGTCGATCTATTGATGATAGCTCACCTAACTTGAATAAACTCGACCTTGAAACTGAGGTTACAGATCTATTTGAAGACATTGAACCAAGTGCAATTGGAAATTTGCTTCCTGATGACGACGAACTTCTTTCTGGCATAATGGATGATTTTGATCTTAGTGGGTTGCCTAGTCAGGTGGAGGACTTGGAAGAATGTGATTTCTTTGGTCCTGGAGGGGGGATGGAGTTGGATTTTGAATCCCAAGAAAGCCTTCGTATTGGTATGTCCAAGCTAAGCATGACTGATGGGATTCCTGCAAATGGGGTTGGTCATTATGCTCTTCCAAATGGTGTGGGAACAGTGGCTGGGGAACATCCATATGGGGAGCATCCTTCAAGAACATTATTTGTTCGGAATATCAATAGTAATGTGGAGGACTCTGAATTGAGATCTCTCTTTGAGGTATTTTTATAATTGTCAGAAATGCCAGATATCACTTATCTAAACCACAATGATTTTTCATAATGTCAATAGTAATGTGGAGGACTGTGGTTGTATTTGTGAATATCGCTATTTGTGATAAATGTCTTCAAGAGCCCTGTCAAAGTAATCGAAGGCCTTTAGGTGATAGAATGGTTTCGTTGCAGTGAATCTACTTGCCTGCTTTCTTTCACTTTTGAAATTTTTTTTTTTAGTATTTTTGAGAAAAACTATCCCTCTGGTTTTAAATCAATATAAAATTTGTGGAAGTTGGTGCAACCTGCATCTGTATTTAGCTATTGTGATGAACCTTTTTGACGATCACTAATTATGGTTTGATTGCATTTATATGATTATATTTAAACTGATGTCTTGACCTCTTTATTGTATTTGTTGATGTTCTGATGTCTGGATTTATGTAGTGTTGCTTTTGTTAAATTGTAAAATAGATATGAAATTTTTTGTTTCGCATTGTGCTGCTACTGCTAATTAAATCAATTTGGTTAAATACTCTTCAATGAAGCAAGGGGTCATAGAGGTATAATTAAATAAATGTGGAGTTTTTCTCAATACCTAGTGCTCACTCAAGCTTTCTCAATTCTTGTAGCAATTTGGGGATATCAGAACATTGTACACTGCATGCAAGCATAGAGGCTTTGTGATGATATCTTACTATGATATTCGAGATGCTCGGACTGCAATGCGTGCGCTACAAAATAAGCCCTTAAGGCGGAGAAAACTGGACATTCATTTTTCAATTCCCAAGGTTTAAAGAAAGAGTTTAGATAAATTTGTTTGATTTTAACATTGTTGATCCCATCAGCATCTTTACCAAATTTTATTCCCCTGCCTTGTACCAGGATAACCCATCTGAAAAGGATATAAATCAAGGGACTCTTGTAGTCTTCAATTTGGATGCATCTGTATCTAATGATGATCTTCGCCTAATATTTGGGGCTTATGGAGAGGTCAAAGAGGTGTGTATTAGGATGGTCTATTTGATTTATTTATTACTTTTTTAGAATGATTCTTCTATGTAAGCTTTCAAGACTTTCATTATCTTTATGGGTTGTTATTCCCTTACTCAAAATACAGATAAGAGAAACACCACACAAGCGGCACCATAAATTCATTGAATTTTATGATGTTAGAGCTGCAGAGGCAGCTCTGAGAGCATTAAATAAGAGTGACATTGCTGGAAAGCGCATTAAGCTTGAACCTAGCCGCCCTGGTGGAGCCCGTAGAAAGTAAGTATTAGTATGATGTTGCTAATGCATAGCAATTCATGCTTCTGCGTTCTTGTTGGAATTGATTCTTGCTCATTGTCAAATTGGTTAAATAAATGCAATAGAAAAAAATGTTCATGCGAGAAAGTAGTTTTGATCAATACATGGGGTTCTAATTGTCAATTTTAGATGGACTTGTTTCTTCAGCGCTTCCCACAAAAATTGTCCCCATAGCCTCTTTGTTATGTTAAGCCTATTATTAGGTGCAGTAGGAAACGTGCCCTCTTCCCTCTTTCTGGAAAAGGTTGTTGCGACAAGAAAAATTACAGTCATATATATGCTAAAATAAACAGTAATGGGAAGGGGCAGAATGATACTTACTTTGTGCGGGTATCATGACCAGAAACATCAGCTGGAAATATGTTGTATTGACCACAGTTTAGGAATTAGCTGTTGATTTCTAACATTGTTAATGCTATGGATTCCAGTTTTTTGCCTGTAGTAGAAATGGGGGAGTTTCTATTCCATTTCCATCCATGGAACAGAATTAATGAGGATCTTTTTAGTAAGTAAAATGGACAAGATAATTGTTTTTTTTTAAGTCCTAATCGACATTAATATGAAAAGTTTCTGAAATTCATGGGAAGGCCTTGCAAAGCACATTCAGAATATTGATAAAAAATGAGACTATTGCTATATTGATAAAAAACGAGACTATATTGCTAAAGATCCTTGGTTTAAGTAACAATCATCATTCTGTATTGGGTTCATATCTGCAGAGTGGTTGTTACTGATTTACTTAAATGTTTGCTGGTATTATTCACACCTCATGATTACGGGCTTCAAAATATAAACCATATATATTTCTTGAATCTTCTTTCACAGCATGATTTATGTCATATTCACTGATATCCTGAATTTGAGTGTCCTTTATCTACAGCATGATGCAGCAAATAAGTCAAGAGCTGGAACAAGATGAAGTTCGAAGTTTTCGACATCAAGTAGGCTCCCCAGTGGGGAACTCTCCTCCAGGTAAATGATTTCTTAAGTTTCTTTATACTTATCTGAGAACTCAATTATTGTTATGTATTTCCTATCAGCTCCAAGGTCCGGTACTGTTGAAATGCTTTTGGATTATGGGCTGAATCTATGATACTTTTGTGACAGGTGCCTGGCTTGGCAGCCCAGTTGAACACAATCCATTGCATGGTTTTAGCAAGTCCCCAAGTCTTGGAACTTTAAGCCCTGTAAATGGAAATAATTTGCCTGGCTTGGCTTCAATTCTTCCCCCTCATGTCTCTAACCCTGCAAAGATTGCCCCAATTGGCAAGGACCATGGAAGGGCTAACCATGCAAACCAGATGGTTACCAACTCGGGATCAATGCAAGGAGCACCCTATCAACATTCTTGTTCATTCACTGACCAGAAATTGAGCACCAGTCCTGTTCCAACATCAAATTCATCTGGTATAGGCACATTGACTGGTCCTCAGTTTCTCTGGGGAAGTTCTGCTGCATGGCCAACATCATCTGTTGGAAATGCATTTCCATCACGTGGGCAAGGACAGGGTTTTCCATACACCAGTAGGCATGGATCTCTTCTTGGTTCACATCACCATCACGTTGGATCTGCTCCATCTGGTCTTCCTCTTGATAGGCATTTTGGCTTCTTCCCGGAATCACCAGAGACATCTTTCATGAACCAAGTTGCACTGGGGGGCGTGGGTTTAAACCGCAACACTGGAAATTATATGATGATGGGTGGCCGTGCAGCTCTGGGTGCTGGCATCGGACTTCCAGGTCCCCTCACTGAAAATGGTTCACCTAGTTACCGGGTGATGTCATTGCCCAGGCACAATCCTATGTTTATGGGGGCTGGTTCTTATTCAGGACCAGTGACAATAGGCAATGAGGGATTTGTTGAACGCGTTCGAAGTCGGCGAGCGGAGAATAATGGGAGCCAGATGGATTGCAAGAAGCAGTATCAGCTTGATTTGGAAAAAATCATTAGCGGGGAAGATACTAGGACAACTTTAATGATTAAAAACATCCCTAACAAGTAGAGCACTGCTGAGTGTTTGAAAACAGATGAGATGTTTGGTTTTGACTAAGTTGGCCACTTGGCAATTTCTTATGCTTTTGTTTTCCTTTCTAGGTACACTTCAAAGATGCTGCTGGCTGCTATTGATGAGATTCACTGCGGTACTTATGACTTTCTCTATCTTCCCATTGATTTTAAGGTGATAATATTTCAGAGAACTTTCATTTGTTGTTATTACATAATTTGTTCAAGTTGAAGGTGCTGATGCTTTAACTGCCCTGGTTGCAGAATAAATGCAATGTGGGTTATGCCTTCATCAATATGGTGTCTCCCTCACACATCATTTCCTTCTATGAGGTTCGTTCTGGTACCTTAATTGCTGTCTTAAAATAATTAAATTATATGTACTTTCATGTCATCTTTGTTGTAAAATCTTAATTAAGGTTGGTTTATCATTAACTGAACTTTGTTTTCATTTTCCTAGTGGATGTTTTGACTCTTAAGCGGTAAAGTATTGTCAAATTGTTTAGTTAGGACTGGTGAATCACAAATTCAGGCAATTTTTGGCCTGACTCTTATGCATAAAAATGAACCCAGGCATTTAATGGGAAGAGGTGGGAGAAGTTTAATAGTGAAAAAGTTGCTTCACTGGCATATGCTCGAATTCAGGGCAAGGGTGCCCTCGTGACACACTTTCAGAATTCAAGCTTAATGAATGAAGATAAGCGATGCCGCCCAATTCTCTTCCACTCCGAGGGCCAAGAGGCTGCTGATCAGGTAAAAAGTTGTAGTTAACTTATGCTTGTGATAAGAAAAGTACTGAGTGATTATTCTGTCAACCAGTTGGAATGTAATTCAAATTACTATCGTTGAACTTATTGTAGATATAATGCATAGTTTGCTTAAAATAAGAAATCAAGGAGGAAAATGATGGACGCCATTTTTACAATAGTTAGTTATTTTATATCTGACCAAATTAAGGGTTAGAAAACTTTACACCATTTGTTTCTCTTCTCTTTCTTTTTTTGATGAATTTTTACTCCATTTTCTATTCGCTGACCTTATTTTTCATGGATCCTCCAGGAACCTTTCCTATCTGGTAATTTAAACATTTGTATCCGTCAGCCTGATGGATCTTATTTTGGGGATTCGTTTGACAGCCCAGAGGACAGTCTGGATGAGAAAGCGGAGAAGAATTAACAGCCTAAACTTGCTCTTGGCCTTGAATGGTGGTCAGGAGTGCTAACCATTGTGTAGGCATTTTGAATGTATAAATTTGGAAGAGAAGCTATAGAGTGGGTACGATACTGGTTGAGTGATGAGCAGTCTCCACTTTTGCGCTATGGATGCTGCATAATATCTCACAGTTGGCAGAGGGCATTTTGTTCAGATGTAGAGCAACGCATTTGTGTTACTTAACCAAGGGTGAGAATAAGGCATAACATATTTTGCTGAGAAGTGAAGTATCCACCATGAAGGCATTTCTCACTGATCTGTACATGGGAACTCCTATTGAGTTTTTGTACCAGGTTCTGGAGCCCGTTTGCAAATATGTCAAAACATGTTTTTTATGCATATACGTTATTTGGATAATCTGGGATTAAGGGCTGTTATAAGTTGTATAGAATGGAAGATGAACAGACCCTGCATCCGATTCATTCTGTCTTGTAATGTTTTCGCCGAAAAAACTCGTCAACGTGTATATGCTTGTACAGTCGTCCAACCCTCTCCCCAAGCGTGGGTAATGCGTTTCTTTTTTAAAAAATGTCCTTTCAGCTTGCCAATCTATATTGATTGCCTCAGGTTCCCATTTATGGATACAATGCATCCGAAATGATTTATCGGTACACATTGAGCATGCCTTGCTCCGCAAAGCACGCTCTCATCATGCAAAATCACCTACTCAGGTCCATTAAGAACTTGTCATGAAGCACAGATGAAATCTCTTATCACGGAATCATTTTCACGACAGGATACTTATCAATAGAATGGTGTTAAACTCACCGAGTTGAGCAAATTTAAGCTCTATTTTTTACTAGGCAACCGGGCCTCCTGTTTCAAGTGGCATAAAAGTCATGCTACAGGCTTTCTTCAAAATTTATTACTGTCTTTTAGTTCCCTTAAGCACATAACTGTTCCCACAATACGAAGCCCCCTTGAGTAACTCTCAAGTCATATTTGTAAAGCATCAGCAATGGATCCAGCAAGGCTCAAAACTTCAAATGGAGGCTTATTTGTGATGGCTTTCACAGTGTGAGGGCAGGAATCTGTCATCCAAAAATAAGCAAATGCATTCTCCATGCCTGAAAAAAATGGCACTATCATCATCTGGCTTAAAGTTAAAAGGTTAAGCAGAAATATAAACAAGAACATAACAGAAGAGTGCCTTATAACACGCAGGCCTTTACCATTATCTTTGTGAGTAAATCGCTCCCAGGAACGCTTGGGAAACACCCCGTGGGTGACATATGCACTGACTTTTGCTGCCCCATGAGCTGCCAATACTTTCTGAAGAACAAAGAGGCAAGGATAAAGAGCTAATTTGCCAGAGTTTCACAATTGATGCAGATATTCAATGTGAATAAACTTGACCAACTGGTTATACACAGATGCAAGTGTTGTATATACATTGCTTATTAAAGATAGATGAACCCAATTCCTATACACAATTTATATGCAAAAAATAGGCGATTCCTCCTTTTTTATTTTAAACAAAATAAGGTGGTATCTAAACAAACTCAATGGTGGCCAAGGCTTAAACTGATGGCCACTCATAACTCTTGCCGATCTCCTATATGATAATGGTAATTAACACTCACAAAAGTTTAATCATAAGCAAAACAAGGCAGGACCCTCCCTCAAACCGATGAACTATAAACAAACGAACTAGTTTATGTTACATGGTTTTTTTCTTGAAAAATATCAGCTAAAAGCAGTTAAAATTAAGTTAATTCCTGCAATAAATGGAAGTTTATTAACTTTTATTCCCACAATTGAGCCTAATGTTTGTTTCCAAAATTTGGATCAAATGCTCTTCAAGATATCATAAAAATGAAGTTCAAATCTGAAGCGTGTAATTTATAAGCCCACAAAATTTAAAGTTTGAGAAAAGAGCAAGGTGGAAAATTGGGAATGTTATACAAACCACAACTTATATAGATGACAAAGGAAGTGTTAACAGAGATATACAAAATATGTGGGTTACCTATGTTAACAAAAGAAGTCAGCTTGAAATTGGTAAGAATTTGAATTCTTAAATCAGAATACAGTGATTGAAAAGGAAGGTACTTAGAACAGAATGAGCAAAAGAAAGAAAGCAAAGAACTGAGTAGAAAAGGATTGCAAGCCTTAAAGAAATGAGAAATATTTTTTTCCAACTTTTAATTGAAAGATCCAGAAGAGCAAATGATTAGGAAAAATAGGGTTTGCTGGAAAACAAGTACCTGGCACTCAATAAGGGTGCCTCCAGATTGTACCAAATCATCAACAATAACCACATGGCAGCCGGCAGGATTTCCCTCCTTTATTCTAACTATTCTCTTATCACCTTCACGAACCTTTGCACATACCACCTGAAATTCATGCTCCAACAACATTAATTATCCATACAACATGTAAACTGGTGTATGATATCATTCATTCCATTTGAGAGAAATTATACCAACCATAGGAAAATGATCCAACAACTTGTGGAATCGCTTCCAGGCTCCATCATCCGGAAAAGCAACAACAATCTGAAATTAAAATTGGAGAACACAATCAGTGGCAAGCAAGATATCCTATTGAGCTACAAAATTCTTCAAAGAGGCAATAGATTTATAATCACGGCAATGACAAAAAAATCTTCACAATGATCAGAAACAAGACCATTTTTCACAGAGGTGATCAGCATTCTGGTACTACGAACCTTATCAGATTCAGGAAGTTGGTGAAGACGTTGCTTTAACAGAGGAATCCCAGTAACAAATAAAGGCAAAACATGGTCCCCAAAATAGAATCTTTCCTGCACAAGGAAGATAGATAAACAAACTATTACCTTCTAACTTGACACCAAAGAATAAAAAATAATAGTTGAGAAATGCTCAAAGGGTATAGATTAGAATAGGAGAATGAGAACCATGCTGTTTTTGAGATGCTCAATGAACTGAATATGATCAGAGGTTAAATTTTGGTAGATGACAAAAACAAAAAGAGAGAGAGAGAGAGAGAGAAGGAAACCCCTGGAGAATAAATTCAACTATGGTTCAAAGAGAAAAACAACTTGAGGCATGCCTGGCAGCTCAAATGTTACAGAAAGACTAGTGATGAAGCCTGCTATTAATAATAGTAATTCATAATAACAAAGAACATATGATATGCCTTTCGATAAGATATTTTCAATGCAACAAGGTAAAACATATATACTTATTAATTGTGGAGCAAGAGTGAAACAACCTGCAGTGCGTGTATGTCATATATGACTAGACTAGTGGGGCCACCTCTTGAAATGGGAATGTTTGACAATATCCTTGCCATGGTAAATGCAGTTGCAACATCCCCTTCTTCTTCCATTCGCTCGAAGGAGCCAGTTGGAAAGAAAGGCAACACCAACGAGAAGGAGGCAACAAACAGACGCGGCAGTGCATAAATGACAGAAAGCTGTTCGAAGATAACTCCTGGAGAACTAAAAGATGCAAGGAAGGCCACATGTTGACCTCGCAAATTTTCAGCGTTGTTTATAAAAAGATTAGGAAATCCATCATCGAAATTCCTGATAACAACAAAGAATCATTAAGTTTTTCCGCTTAAACAACATTCAACCACAAGATAATGCAATAAACCGAACACCACAAACTCAAGGTCACTTGCCACTCAATCAAAGACTTGTTTGAATGCGATATGAAAACTGAACAATAAGTTAAGGGAAATATTCAAACAGAATAGATAGAATGACTCACATTCAGAAGTAATATTTCCAGCAGTCCCCCGGAACACTAAAAAAAACTTATAATTCCACAGTAGTAGATAATGTTGTAGTTTTTTTCATAATGGTTGTGAATTTATACAGTAAACTCTCTATTTCTAGAACTGTGAAAGAGAATTTATTTATGACAAAACAAATTCCATGTGCAGTCGAACACTTCAAGAAAAGGGGCGTATTCTTTATCAGGGAACAAAGAAAATGACTAAAACAGCAAATACCCACATCAGATTCATGGATGAAGAACGAAAATAAAAGTAAACACAGAACAAAGAACAGAACATAATGAATATGAGCAGTAAGAGAGGGGAAGGGAGATAGGGAAGGACCTCCAGTTGATGGATTGGAGTGTGATGAGTTCAGAGCGAGCGGCAATATTACGGGCAAGCTCTTCGGATTCCACGCAGTAAAACAGATGTACATGTTTCTGTTTCTGTTGTTGTTGTTGTTGTGTCTCTACTTTGTCCACCTCCATTTTCTCTGCCCCTTCTCTCACTTTTTCCACTGCACTGCCCCTTCTCTCACTCTCCCTGCCCCCAACACCGCTATTTCTTTGTGACTTGTAACGCGGGGCGCTGTGCTAGGTTTCTAGGGTCTGTTTGGATACTTTACACGCGTGGCCAGCAAAGGTTTATAATTTCGATTGTACTAACTAATTATTTTTAAAACGGGGACTTAATTCATTGGTGGGGGTATTTTCTAGTAATTGTGAATAGAGAAAACAATAAAAAAAATTAGAAAAATATACATATAAAAAATATTTCAATACATTTTTATTAAAAAATATTTTTATAAAAACATCTTGACACATACTAAATTAATAAGCCATTTTGACTTTAAACTATTACATTTTTTTATTATTATCCTTTATCACTTTTCAAATTACCAATAAAAAACTGGAGACAATATACATTGAGGATAAAATATAAACAACAATAATTAATTTCT
Source organism: Populus euphratica (assembly GCF_000495115.2). NCBI lineage: Eukaryota > Viridiplantae > Streptophyta > Magnoliopsida > Malpighiales > Salicaceae > Populus > Populus euphratica. Next base: position 1,738,827 of record NW_011499869.1, on the reverse strand, counting down.
CCATGTGATATCAAAAAAATTTGAACTCCCATATATACAGTGGGATTGGAGAATCATTACACGTTTACATATTCCAGGGAGGAAATTAGTTTAATTTGTTTTTATATTTTATATTTTAGAGTTAGTTTTTGATATATTCTTCAAAGTTTAATAATTCCTAATTTGTGTTTATATTTCATGACATTTTTAAATCTATTATTTTTGTAATATATTATAATATTAAAAAATATTATAAATTATATTTTAGTACCTTACCAGCAACTCAAAATAAAAAAAAAAAATAATCTATAAGATGGGCTTTGTAAGTGAATCCCTTCCAGCGAAAATGCTTTGAATTTTTTAAAACGGAAGAGGTGTTGTCAGGCGAGAAGGAAAGCAGCATCATCTATTTCTCAGACAGGCTTTTCTACCCCTGTACCCAAACACTTCTTGAAAGGATATCACATAATGGGCCTCCGCCGCGTCAATTCTGCTGGAGGCTGATTCCCCACCGTTTTGATTGGTGGTTCCTGTACTTAAAGCGGTGAGATCCCCCCCACCCCCGCGGAGTACTGCCTTCACCTTTTATTTTATTTTTTTATTTTTTAAAACAATTAAAGTTAACTATACCAAAAGTCGATTATTCTCCATAGCCCGTAGGGCCTGTACATGTATTCTTGTCCAGCTAGAAAAATGATTCCCACCACTAAAAGTCCTGAATCGTGCCTTTTATTTTCTGGGCTCCAGACCGGCTCTGTGTATAATATTTTGCTGCACTTGAATATTATATATCATACACTGCAGATATTATGTAGTGTTGTTGAACTCGCCGTTCTCGCGGGTTAACAGGATAATCTTGTCAACTTAACTTTTTTTTTCTAGTTCAATAATGATGTTTCAAGATTTAACGATGGTTAGAAATAGGATGTTTTTATGTTTGAATATTGGTTTAAAAACATTTTCACAAATAGACAAATAAATTTCCTCGAAATCTTTTAAATAAGAAAAAAATTCGTTTTTTAAATAGATATAGTAAAAAACATTAAATCCCCGAAACAATGTTATGTATACCTAAAAATACAAATTTAGTAAGATCCAGACAAAATTGACTAGGTTTGATTAAAAAAATAAAAATCCGAAGAGAATAAGTGTCAGGTCAGGGCGCATGGCATGGTTTATAGACTCTATACATGTATTTGATTTGATGATGGCTGGGTTAAGGTGTCATGACTAAGCCTATGATCCTCAAGCAAGTGCCTGGGGCGGGGCACAAGGACCCGAGCTTGAGGCCTACACACGTATAATGGAGCCTAGCTAAGTGGCGCTAGATGTTGGGGCCATCTTTGTGCTTGGGCTCTAATTACTTTCTGAATTCCCTTCGGGGCTAGCTTATTAATAGATTCTGACCAACGAAAAATTGTTTTAGAAATACTAATAAATCCTAGCCCATCAATCAAATTTTAAACTAAATTATATTAAAGTTAATATATTTGATTGTCTCAAAAAATCAACTAGTGACTTAGTTAAGAGTTGGTTTAACTTTTTAAAAGCAAAGTAATTTTTTTTTTTAAAAAAAAATGAAATGATATTGTTTTAGATCAATAGATCGGTCCAAATTAATTCAGATTACCCATTATTCGATAATTATAACATTAAAGTAAGCAAAGTTAAACTTTGCTCTTATATTACATCACACGTGTGAATGAATGAAAACGTGTTGATTTTTTTTATAATAAATTGACATTATGCATCTGAAATAAAATCGGCTGGTAAGCTATTATTACTGGAAAACAGGGTTTTCGAAAAGGAATCTGTAGACAAAAAAAAAATCATATAATTATATCTCGTTTTGGAACATTTCGAAAAGGAATCTGTAGACAAAAAAAAAAAAATCATATAATTATATTTCGTTTTGGAACATAGGATAGATATGTTAATTCCACGAGAAAATCAACCGTGTCCTCGATCTAGATGAGTGTGAGGATTGGATCAACCACTATTTGATTTAAGATAGATAATTGCATGCCCAAACGTCGAACTGAGACTTCGCCGAATTTTCTTCCGATCGAGGGAACTCACGGACGGCATTTTTCTATCCTAAATCCATGAATACGAGGAACACGTACGGCATTTTTCTTCTTGGTTCGTCCCTCTCATGGTTAATTGCTATATAAAATTGAAACCTAAGAAACAACGTAGTCAAATGTTTAAATTATCAGGTAACCAGATTAGCAAAACAACCTTACATTTAATCAATTAAAATATATGAACCATTCTACTATCTAGCTCAAAATGAGTGAATTATTTCGAACGTGGCAGTGCTAGCTGGTTGTAACTTGGATGGCACCCTCTCGAACTCCAGCAATGATAATGAGTCCTGGCTGCCCAAATTTGAAGATAGGCAAAAATAAGACTGCCGGTGCATTCCACCGGCGTGCAGCATGCATCACCGTCAAAAGGCGTCGAGAATCCCGGTAGTACATATCTTTTTTTTTTAAATAATAATAATGAGACAGCAGATCAATTCGAGAAAAAGAAGAAACACCCCTCCATTTCCCCCATAATTCAAAATGATTTAATATGATGAGAAAAAAATTAAAAAATTAATTAAATTGAGAAAATCAGAAAAAATAATTGAAAAAATTAAATTGTAAAAATAATTAATTATTTTTTTAAAAAAATTAACTGGTTTGGTTTTATAAGTCTAAATTAAAAAAACTAAACTAAAAAAACTAAATCAAACTAGAAAAAAATCAAACCAAATAAAAAAATAGTTTAAGTTAGTTTTTATTTTAAAATAACTGAATCAAACCAAAATTAATCAATTTAAATTTATTTTAATTTTTTAAAAATTTAATTTAACTATTTTTTAATAAAAACCAAACTAAATTAAAAATAAATACCCTATATGTATTTTTCGCTGACTAGTGCGAAAGGCATGAACAAATTACTTTTTTCTTTTTTACCATAAGACTGTTTTAAACTATTATGTTCTCGAGCTGAGTGAATTTCACTGCATTGCACGCAAGAATCACTAATTAATTCCGTGAATTTTACCACGCTTGCGATCATCACTCGCCGAACCATGTGCCACGCAACCTACAGCACTGTTTCACACACCGACTGCCACCACACTTCCTTGAAAACACGCACCAACCAATTTGAAAACAGTTAGTTTGCATTTATCTTTTTTTTTTTTTCCGGATTTTTTTTGTAACACATGCCAGGAATGCCAAACACCAGCGAAGGAAGAGCAAAATAGCGGTGACAGTAGTTTTTCTAGTGGTCTAGATTAGAGTCGAGTCCGAGCCAGCCAAACATTGAAATTAGATGATTGAAGAGTACTATACCACTAATGATGAGAATTGCATGGCCTTACCTACCATATCAACCAAAAGAAGTTGAGGAAAATTCTATGTTCATATAGATTCTAACAAATTAAATCACGCAATGAAATCTGCCCAATTCACCCTGTAATGCATGGCCGGCACCTAACAAAACAATGCATGTTACCCTTGCAGATGGGTTTTCAGAGAACCTCGGAAACTGGCACAATTTTAAAAGAAAACCGTCATAATTACATTACTGGTAAAATACTGATCAGTTCTCAACAACTTTGATTGGTTTTATCATCTGTTTAAGAGTGCTGTTTATAGGGGTTGCAAAGATTACTTTTTAAGATATTTTTATATAAAAATGTATTAAAGTGATATATATATTATTTTTTAAAATTTATTTTTAACATCAGTATATTAATATAATTTTAAAGTATATAAAAAATTCAGAACTTTTTTAAAATATAGTTGTACTATAATAACAAATACAGTTATAGTTTTTCTACGAACAAAGATCCCACCAGTTAATGTAAATTCTAATATATTAATAATATATTTGAGAATGTAGTATAATTTTTTTTTAAAATGTGTTTTATATAAAAATATATAAAAAATATTTTTTTTAACACGTTAAAAAAATTTAAAAACATTAAAAAAACTAATTTAAAACTAATTTGTTTTTTTTTTTAAAAAGCATGGTTTGAATATAATATCTCATGATGCCTGATACTTGTCAAGGACATCTCAATTCTTGTGGTCTTCGACAATCATCAACAAGTTATGATAACAACCATCAATTTTGTTGGAAGCAATCAAAAGTAATGGCTATGATCATATCAATTTTCCTCTCGGTCTTTCAGATTGGCTTAGAACGACAACTAACAATGAGTATTAGATAAATGAAATTTACCAACATAAGCCAATGGCTAAAGTGGCTGACTCGCGAGTTTTGATCCTTCCAATTTTAAATTAGTTACTGAAAGTCGATGATCAGATGGTAAGGGTCATCTAACTCGAGATTGTTCGTCAGGATTAAAATTGACTGTGGAAATCTAAATCTACTCCTGAAGGCCCCCCCGATTCCCATCTCTAGGCTGTTGACAGACTCAAGGACTGGTAAGGAACTCCCTCGAAAAGTGGACCATTTCAATGCTAAATGAAAATAGTTGGAGAGAGAGAGCAAAATTTCAAACGAAACCCAGGATTTAGCCATGGAAGGGAACTTTCAGAGCAGAAAAATATTAATAAAGAAAAACAGAACTAAAGAAGAGAAAAGGAGGGAGAAAGGAAAGAAAACCTTAAAAATATAAAAGTAATTATCATTGCAAGCAAAGTGCTGTGGTAACAGAAACCAAAGGCTGTGGTCAACATCCCCTGACAAATCTTGTTGCTATCTATTTGATGCCATTGAATTTGTTTTGCTGGTTTCTTGTATTTATGTGTTTAGAATCGGGGTGGAGATCTTGTTTTCAAATTTTTTTTTATTGGATCAATTTAATATATTGATATTAAAAATATTTTTAAAAAACAAAAAAATAATATTTTAATTTATTTTCAAATAAAAATTACTTTTAAAACATCTTTCATCGCCTTCCAAATAGCTACGTAAACTTGGCGAGGTGGAGTTCATTTCTTATATTTTTTAAGCTGACCCGAATTAATTGGAAGACGACAGCGCAAATGTCCCCATGAATGCAGTTTAAATGAGAGCATGCAGCAGTGATGTTTTATCTCATCAGCAAGTTAAAAGTCCAACCTCAATTTTGGCGTTTTGACAAACTAATCAATGCCCTGCGGCCAAAAGAGTAAGCGGCGCACTGGTGGGCTGCAGCGGCCCCATACTTCAAAAAAGCTCTTAACTTTTAATCTTCCAAGAACAGCGTAGTAATTTAATTTGTGCATAATGATCTTCTCAGGACAAAAGATTCAACATTCCAACCCCTCATAATCATCCAGTCCCTTTGGATCCATGCCTTGCATCTGCATGATTTTTCTTCCAATGACTGAAGCATTTACAGGTCCATGTGGGGGTGCTAATTGTAATACGCAAATGTGTGAAATTAATTAACCGCGAACCTGCAATGTTCTTTTCGAAGCCTTAATCCGTGCTTTTAAACTCTGGATTTCGACCCTTTTTTCTTGTGAAATCAATCGATCCATTCATAAAAGAAAGGGCTTCCCTTTTCTTCTTCAAATTTCTTCTAAGGTTTTCTAGTTACCACTCAGATACATGTAATTCATTAACTCGTGTCTTGGTAATCTTCGTCAGCACCATATAATGCCCTATTTCTTTCTGTTGTATTCTCAACCTTTTGGATTCATACACAGTCTTCCACGTCCATGAAAAAAAAAACCAGAGGATCTCATAGTATGGTGGCCAAGATTTCGGCGTGGCTCTCACTCATTTTGTTCAATTAATTTTCCCTTGTAGAAAACAATCTCCATTTGCTCGCAAGTTTTGTGAATTGGAAACAAATAAAAAATAACATGAAATTTGTTAGGGTAAAAGGATTTGTAAAAAAAAAGAGTGGTTAAGACATAATAATGTAGCAGAATGAATGGCAAGGGCCCTCTTAGTCATTGCTGGCCAGAGCTCGAGTATGTGTTTATCATTCTATTATGTTAGAAGTTTGGTTTGGTTTGGTCGCGCAAGTGGAATAAAAAATCACTAATTTGGAGTCGAATACTGTTTAATCTCTAAGAGATATGCGTGGTGTTTAGTGACTGTTTAAAATGTAATAGAAAATGTGTTTTGAAATATATTAAAATAATGTATATATTTTTTATTTTTTAAAGTTTATTTTTAACATTAACACATCAAAACATTTAAAAATACTTAAAAATAATTAATTTTAAGAAAATAACATTTTGACAGTAATGCTAAACTATTTTTTAATGTGTGTTTGATATTGTAGTATAAGTAATTTTTAAAAGTATTTTTTATTTTAAAATATATATTTAAAATTTTTTATATCAATATATTAAACCATTAAAAAAATATTAATTTGATTTTTTTCTAAGTAAAATATACTCAAACAAATTTTAAACACAAAAATACATGACGATTTAATATATATATATATCTCGGTACAAAAATAACAAAAGCTTATCACAAAATCAAAAAATTAAACCAAAATATTTTTAGTGCCTCAGTGTTCTGTAATTCAGGGCGTATCCATATAGTTATCGTTTATAACTTTAGAAAATTAAGTTAATCGATTTACTTAAAAAATGCTGCCGTGATAACATCTAAAAAAACAGAGCCCACTAAGTAGCCCACCAAACCAAACCCGACTACATAAAATTCTACAGAGTGCAAGACATTTGAGACTAGCTTAGGAATCCAATTTCGAAGACAAATATAAATTACTTACTGCAAGGACTGCAAGGTAAAGTTATATTTGTTTTTATATTTTAAATTTATATTTTTATTATTATTTTCAAATTATTTTAATATGATGGTATTAAAAATAATTTTTTTAAAATAAAAAATATGTTAAAAAACAACCAGCTTTTAATCAAATATTTTCCAGTACTTCGACTCTTTTTTTTTCCAAGATAAATCAACAGCTAGAGCCCATCTTAGCAAAACGAACAAAGTTAATTTCTTATTCTCATCATCAACAAATAGAGAAAAAAGGAAGATATATGCAAATTCTTCTACCAGTACAAAAAAACCCTACCAACAAAATAAGATTTATTTCTCTACACTTCCTCCCTCCAATGTGATCGCTAAAGACTAATTTACACATCAAATATAATTTTGTAACAAAAAAGCCAAGGCAACGAGATATATACCCCTAGCTTTCATCATCCCTGCAGATGTGCTTCTAAGTCTTCTAAAAAGCATGGACTAGCAAGCAGGGCAAGCAATCTATCAGGACAGTACCGTTTAATTAATGTACCAAATCGAATATGTGTATCCCCTCCAGCACAGAGATGATGTTGATTTAGCCAGAAACACGATGAGAAATGTCACAGGCATAAAATGTGGTGTCTCGTTAGTTCTGGCAGCTACCGATGGGGTAGGATTTGAAGGTACTGCACCATAAACCGTTGCTCCATTTGAATTTGTAGTGTTCAAGATTGATGAGCTTGTGCTGCAAGACATTTCCAAATCCAGGTAAGTTGAGTTTGGAGAAAAATCAACCAGCTGAAGCTCACCGATTTGACGAAAAAGAGAGAAAACTATAGTTAGTAAGAAAGATCACCTTGTGGAGGGAAATTGACATGTCCCAGTACCTGAAATTGTATTGAAAAAAACAGAACAAGTAAATCAGAGCACAGCTTTTTTGTTCATTGACAGAGTGAAGCACTGTTCAAATAAGAACTTGAACATGGGAAATTAAGCATAAATAAAAGAAAAGCACTGCTTTTTCTTTCTTTCTTTCCTTTTTTTGGTTCAGAATAAGGAATAAAGAAGCCGAATCCCCCGAAACCTTTACGACCGATACTTACAAATGAGTGGAAAAGGTAGACTTACAAGTGTGTGACCGAGAATTTACCATTGATCATTCATAAAATAATAATAATAATAAGAAGAAGAAGACAGAAATTCAGGTGTCTATTAAAAGGGAAAATTAAAAACTTCACTGTAAAGTGTGAACATGGAAAAGAAAACTGTGACTCCAAGCATTTGTCTTAGAAAGGAAGGTGGGCTAACTGGTCAATCAATTAATTCGGTGTTGTAAGTTTTACCCACCCCCATTGTTGATTTCTAACCATATATATGTGTGTGTGTGTGTGGTTGGATATAATGAAGAGTTAATTATAACTTAGTCCCTATTATATATATATATATATATATATATATATAAAAGATAATAATTAATCCCAATAATATTAAAAAAGAAATTGTAAAATAACAAATAAAACATTATTAATTAGTCTATAGCATCATAAAAATTTTCATATTAAAACTTATCAAATAGTTCTTTGACCCCTATTGAATATACTTAATTTAGTAGTTTTATAGAACAAAAAAATGCTCTATTTTCTCATTAATATTTTGATATCATCCGCTTATTATCTTTTTTTTTTCAAATTTTAAAATAAAAATAAATTGAAAATTAGCATAAAATGAACAAAAATAATTAAGCTATAGATGATTTTTTTAAAAAAATACAAAGATTAAATATTTAATTTGTGAAACCAAGAGTGCTAATTAATTAATTAATTCTAATAAAATATGGGATTAAGTTATAACTAATCTCATATGATAAATAAAAATATGACATAGAGAATAAGCAAATACGATTTAATATTTTTAATTAATATTGATGTTTGAATTAATTTATATATATTTTAATTAATTTTTACGAATTCTAAATTAACAATAATATAAATTTTCAGTAAAGAAGCACAAACTTAAAACTACAAAAAAAAAAATTAAACCTTTTAGTAGTAAACTTTTACTATTATACCACCTACTGCATAATTAATTAGTAAACTTTTACTATTATACCACCTACTCATAATTAATAAAGTATTCACTGGCGGCCATGGAGATTAGTCGTGGTACGCGCAAGTTAGCCCGGTCACCCCACGTACATGAAAAAAAAAAAAAAGTACCCACTTACTTGGATCGGTGCTAGTAGTAACAGCAGTTCCTCCAAAATTACAGCTAGTGGGCACTGGATTCTTCTGATAATAGCTGTTGAATGCATAAGAGGCGTGATCACGGAGAGTATTTGGATTGTAACAGCTTCCACTTGGCTGAATTGCTGAGCAATCAGCACCACCATAGCCACAAGCATAGTCCAAAGCAACTTGTAACGCTGTCGGTGATGCACTTTGGCTAGCGATACACCAGCTAGCTCCGGGAGATACAGGTGATGCCGTTGAGGTTGGGGTTACCATTGGTGTCGTGGTAGCAGGCGATGTGGAGTCAGGCTCGGAATTTGGGTTTATTACTGGAGTTGAAGCAGTGGGAGTGGCGGGAATTATTGTGGGAACAGTTGTTATCGGGGTGGTGATGTCCTTTCGGGTACTGGAAATAGACCTCGCATCCACAACTTGTTTTGTTCCATGGTCTGCCTGTCTACTATTCTCATTTGCTAACATTTCTGAGACACTTGAACCTGGATTCCAAAACAAGAGTAAAATCAAGCTTCCTTGGAATGGTCGGGATTTTTAGTGCTGTTCACACACTATTTCATACTTAACATCAAGATATTATTATGTGCATGGTTCCAAAATTCACCGACTAGCCTAAAGTCACAAGTAGAATGGTAATTTACAGTGCAGCAAGAGTGTCCAACTGGAGTAGGCCACCATGTTTAATAATTGACAAGAAAAAAAAAGGAAGGACAAGCTTTCAAATGAATAAGAATCATGATTGGAAATTTGAAAAATCTACTTCGTCCAATAGACTATAGCCCAATCGATAGGAAAGAATCATGGGGGAAGAAAGAAGCATCATTTTCAAAAAGAGGGCTAAAACCACATGGAAGAAAGCTATCAAATTCTGCTTCCAACATGTAAAAAAAGTAGCGAAAGCTTGGCTCCAAAGAACAGAAATAAACCAAGAACTTGAATGAGGAGATAAAACTCACAGTCAAGGCACTATATATATTCGATTGATTAATCAAAAATAAATCTCCATATTGTTTCTGAAATCTAATTTAAGAATATCATGTCTGCTTGAGTTAACAAGAAATTAAGAAAACCAGTAATGTATTTATATATCAAAAAGAAAAAAAAATCAATAATGTGAAATTGTTGCTTCCTTGGTCTGATGGAAACGAAGTTGTGAAACACAATTTTTCGGCAATGAAGTCATTCCAATCATACAAAGCAAATCATCACCTGAAGAAAGGAAGAGACCGAGTACGAAAAACATCAGGGAGTAGATGACTCTGCCACCCATGGGCTTAAACCCCAAGCCCTCTTCTCCTCCTCATGGGCTTAAACCCCAAGCCCTCTTCTCCTTCTCCTTCTCCTTCTTCTCCTTCTCCTTCTCTTTCTCCTTCTCCTTCTTTCTCTTCTATGATGTATTTATCCAATCAGCTTACCCTTTATTCAAAGCAAGTAAAGAAAAAAGAAGCAAATAAATCTTAAACTACAGAAGCGCGCATCAATGATCTTGTTGAGAAAACAAGATTTTGCATCCTTTGTGCTTTATAAAATTATATATCTTATGGAATAAGTACAGTCTTGAGAGAGAAAGAGTAGCTCTATGTGGGTGTAGAGGAAGACTTGAGAAAGGAGACATGGGTGTAGAGGAGGGTGCAAGCAAGAGATGGAACAACAAAGGAGGGAAAAGGTGAGAAGAAGGTTGAAAAAGAAGTAAAGGGAGAGAATCGTTTTGGAATTTAGATTTGGTTTGTGGGCTAGCAAGTGATGGTTGTAATGATGACGATGATGTATGCATCTTGCCTTTTGTCTTAATATTTTTTTTTTAAGTTTATGCTTCTTCTTTCACTGTCTTATAAATAATGAGAGCACAGGTCGAACTTGGATTGGATCCAGTCAATTTCTTTGCTATATGTGCTGCATGTTTTTGTGATAAATCTGGCACTGCACAACTGACCTTATGTAGGATGATCGAGCTTGGATCTCCCGAAGTGGGGTGAGTGATACTCAAGTATTCTCTCTGCTTTTTGGTTGGGTTAACGTATTTGCTACAGTTTCTTGTTGGGTTGTTATTGATCAAGACTGCCAACTACATGGAGAGAATGTGCCTTTCATTTCTTATTCTGCTCGGTGACACAAACCTGTCGAATTTTTCACTTCGACATGGAAATAGATAATGATTCCCTGACTGTAAAGAGTGGTGCTTAAGGCATGCCATGCCCATCTCAGGTAACGCGTCGTCGTATATTGATGCCAAGCAGAAAAGCGGAAGCAAGATTTTTAAGCAACCACGCAGGGAAAAGACTCACAGAAAGAAAAGAAACGAATGGAGTAGAGTAGACTCAGAGTCAGCTCCCGGGAAAAACCATGCAGGACAGCCCGATCACAACCAAATTTTATTCCTAATCTCGTGAAGAGCTCTAGCAACTCCCTTTTCTTCTCCTAAATAATATTTTTTAGCCTGAATTGTTTTTTATTTTGGTTGATTATTTGTTTGCTTGGAAATGATTATTTTTTAAAAAAATTCTAGAAAAGTTTGCTTGGAAATGATTATTTTTTAAAAAAAATTCTAGAAAAGTAAATTAATTTTTTATATTTGTCAGTGTAATTAAAAATAAGTTGAAAAATATTTTCTAGTATATGTTTATGTTATGAATTTAATATAATCAGCAAATAATATAAAATTTTTAAATTTTTAATAATTTTTTGAAAATATGTTTTGCTCAAAATAAAAAAAATATTTTTCTAAAAATTAAACTAATTTTTTTTTATTGAAAGTATTTTTTGTTGACTAACTTTTCTAATAACAAATAAATACATAAAATTTAAAAAATAATTTTGACAAAATCTCTTTCCATCAAACAAATAAGATCTAAAAAATTAGTTTTTAACCTTGGTTGAAAGTTTTACTGGGGAGAGAGGGTTAACACCTGATGCTAGGATGGGGAGGGAAAAAATAACTTGAGAGGAATTTTAGAATTTGTACATATCAGTTTTTGATTTCAATATTTATTTCAGTTCAAAACTACAATTGGCTTCAACCATTAGCCATTATTTGTTATTTATTTATTATATTGGATTTTGATATTAATTATAAAGATTATTGAACCCCATTATTATAAATAGCTTTTTACAATATTACCAAACATCATGACAATTTATTCTTTAATCACTTTTTCATATCCTCAGCACGTAATTCCTTAATTCCAATTTTTAACCTCAAACTAAACATAACCTTAAATTGGTTATGACTTACCTCAAGACGTATGGAGACCAGACGTGTTTTGGTCGGGATCTTAAGATAGAACTTAATTTTAATGCTCGCTATGATTCAAAGTTAAAATTTAAATCATTGATGTGCATGCTAGATCATTTCAAGAGATATTGTTCAACTCGAACTATATAGTGATTTAAAAAAAAAATAAATTAAAATGCGATTCTTAAAAAGAAATGTGTATTTTATACTTATAAAAATAAAAATCATTGTCTCCTAATTAACGTGTAATTGGTGGCGTCTTCAATCATCAACTAGTGTTTAGCATTTGATGGCCACTAACACCAAACGTTCATATGAACCACCATTCCAACAAAATTTTATATTTAAATTTGCAAGGAAGGGGACCATTGTTAAAAATGTTAAGAAAATCACTAAAATTGCTCCCCAAAAACAAAAGGTCAGCCGTCCAAAACTCTATCCCGAGGCTGCACTTTTGACCAATTGGATACATTATGTAGGTGCTACTATATAATATACTCCTAGACTTAATTTTTTTTTTTTTTGTGCAAATAAAGCCACCTCTTGATCGTTGCTCTCTTGCTAGATTATTTTAAGTGGGCATGTGTTTGATGGGGACAATTTGAAGTAAAAATATTTAAAAGAACAAGCATTATTGTTTGATAATAATTGCTATAGCTATCACAAATTTATCTTTTTAATGTGGATTAATCTTAAAACATACACATCCTACATGCTACGCACCTCAAAATTAAGAATAAATCTGGAAAAGGAAGATAAAATCCCACCATTTTATAATATCGTTCGAAGGGGGAACTCTCTAATGATAGATTCTAATATTTTGTGCTATAATCTAAGAGTCCCCACCCAATAATGTCATCGAATTGTAAGATATTAGGGACTAAGAAATAAGTTTTGAGATCGAGTGACTAAAATAAAAACACTGATAAATATTGAGGATTATAAATTAGTTTACCGGTCCATCCTCTTCCCCAGAAAACAAGAGGGTGCGTGCCCACTTTCGGACTTCCCAAAAGCCCACTCAAAGAAATAAGTGGGCAAGAAAGACCCAAATTATTGGTGTGGATCTCAGAGTCACAGAAAGTCAGCCCACAGGTAACAACCAAAAATATTTGATTTTCGTGAAATACAGGTGGCGGAAAGTTAAAAAAAGTTGGGGCGATCAGTTCATACAATATACAAGCTGTAAATTGTGGGTTTTTTCGAAGGTGCTATGGGTTTGATGTTGCTACGTGGCATACAATGATCACAGGACTTGCTAAATGCGGAGAGATTGATCAGTCTATAGGAGGTTGTTCGACAATACGGTACTGAGGAGTACAGTGTCATGGAATTCTGTGATTAGTAGGTATGTCGGGAAAGGAAGGTTCTTTTGAGGCAACGGATCTGTTTAGAAGAATGAAAGGGGAGAGGACTAAGCCAAGTGAGTTTACAATGGTGAGCTTGTTAAATGCATGTGCTTGCTTAGGAGCACTTAGACAGGGAGAATGGATTCATGATTATATAGTAAAGGACAACTTTGCGTTGAATGCTATTGTTGTTACAGCAATTATAGACGGTGCTCCAAGTGTGGAAGCATTGATAAGGCTCTCCAAGTGTTCGAGAGCGCCCCCAGGAAAGCATTGTCATGTTGGAACTCCCTACTTTTAGGCCTAGCTATGAATGGCCGTGAGAATGAAGCGGTCCAATTATTTTCAATGCTTGAGTCTTCAAATGGCAAACCGGATCATATCAGTTTCCTAGGTGTCTTGACGGCTTGTAATCGCGGTGGCATGGTGGACAGAGAAACGGACTATTTCTTGTTAATGACAGAAACAATCAAGATCGAACTATCGATAGAGCATTATAGCTGTATGGTTGATGTTCTAGACCGAGCTGGACTCCTCGAAGAGACAGAAGAGCTAATAAGAAGCATACCTGTAAATCCAGGTGCCGTTATACTGGGGGGCCTTTACTCTCCACTGCAGGAAGTACGGAAAATTGAGATGGCGAAACGAGCAGTGAAGCACGTGACTGACTGAGTTGAATCCAAAAGAGAGCTCAAGTTTTGTACTTTTGTCGAATGTTTATGCTGTCATTTGGAAGAAGCAATGCAGCAAAGGTTTTCTTTGAAAGAAAAGCAGATAGACAAAGAACATGGATGTAGTTCGATTGAATTTAATGGTGAAGTTCATGAATTGGTTTCTGGGGGAAGGCTGCACCCTCCAAAGAAATCTACCATGAATCTGATGATTTGGGATGGGTATTAAAGGCTATGGAACAGGATTGTTATGAACCAATTAAGATTGTTGTTTCTAGCGAATTATATCATGACTTGAAATGGGTTCTTTCTAGTCCCGCGAGTCCTAAAAATTTCTCTGTTTTAAATGAACGAGTATGCGTTCTGATACTTGTGGTTGAACTCCAGTGAAACAAAGAACAGCTAAAATCACCAACGATGAATTAGCTTCTTAAGATTTTAATGATCATCATTGATTTGCATGTTTTCTTTGATTCAAACACAAGGCCATATTTTAAAGGCGTGCCCAAACGAATCTCCCTCTCTCTACACACACACACACACGAACCTTGCACTGTGTTTTGAAGGAACTCAGATTGATGGAAAATAAAGAGTTCATGCCAGGTAAAACAGGTAGCTAATCTTACAAGGAAGCCCGAAAACATTAATGAAATGACACAACATTGGTTAATATTATGATTTGCCAATTTGAGAGACTAGAAGATGTGCTGCTAACTAGGATTTTGACATGGTTCGCCCTGGTGTCCAAGAGTAGATCTCAGGGGTCACAGCACCATTGGTAAGCAAGTTCTGCGGCATTCCGTACAAATCTGAAATATCAAGGTGATGGTGACGACCATTTTGGTAATGCTGATTCTGCACAGCAGCAGTTATTTCATCGTCATCCAGTGGCAAACGATCAAAAGTTGCCTTCATGAAAGATGCAGCCATGATTACTACAGGGCCCGAAGCAATGAGCGCACCAACTACACCTCCACCAACAACCTGCCCTTGAGCCCCTGCCAAGTAGATAGTTAGTCCCGTGATCCCCTGCGGAGCAGGTGGGGGCAAGACAGATCCTAGCAGTGAGAGTATCTCAAAACGCCCATGAAGGGTTACAATTGCCCCAGATGAAGTTGGTTGTCTTAGGGTAACATTGGTTACACAACCACTCCCACTAAGCACAGATATTCCACGCTGCTTCCTTCTTGCAAAGTTGGCTAAACTCTCACACACATCACAGCCAGAGCTCACCTCCATTGCATGGGCGCGGAGTGCGTTTGCACTATCTCGAGTGACAATAATAGGAGGTTTTGGCTTATTTTTTGAGCCAGCTGGTCTGCCACGAGGACGCCTGATAGTTTCACCCTCCGGTGCTGAAGAAACTGGTGGAACTGCCTTGGGCAATTTTGGGGCCATAAGGATTGCTTCTATGCTCGGTCTGTGGTTATTAACCTTCTCCGAGCCTTGGCTTCGATCCATGATTCTTTCAGATCCAACAGAAGGGAATGTCAGGTCTGCAGCTCCAGCCATTCATAAACAAAAAGAATACACAGGAACTGAGCTCGGTTTCTGAGCTTATGTAGCACATTATGCACGAATAAATTTATTGCATGGAGCCAAAAGAATGATCATGTTTAGGAGGAGGTTAAGTGGCACCAACCTTGTAATTAACTAGTTTATATGCATTCCTCGCCCTGCCTACCTCTCAACTGGCATGCCCTTCATATCAATCGACTCCCAGAGAAAGTAAGTGTTTGGGATTGCACAGCGTTCTCAAAAATTTAAAATTTAATTTTTTTTTGTTTTTATTTAAAATAATTTCTTTTTATTTTTATTTTATTTTATTTTAATATATTTATAAATAAAAAAACATTTTAAATCACTACCGATCCATCCCAAACATGCCCTTCAGGCAGTTTTAAATTAATTATACAATGCCCACACGAAGACTACCACCATGATAACTTGCTCTCAATTTCGAGGAAACTATCAGATGGAAATCTCCTTTTCCCCCCTCTATTTTTAACAGCATGGAAAGGTGAGGTGAATTATGCTTGTAAAGCATAACACCATTGAATCATTTTTCTAACTAACAGCACGAAGCAGACGTGTGGTACTTTCGCATTGAGGAGATGCACATTAGCAAAGCCACATCTGAAAACTGAAGACATAATGCCACAATCAATTTGGTAAAATACTTGGGTGCGGTGCTGCATCTCAAAACTGAGGCATTCGAGAAACCTGTTTAAAGTATTTACAAATTGGACAGAGCCAAACCGTCGATTAACTTTTAACTGCAAAAAACAACCTAATTTGCCGCTTTTTAACTCGCCACAAAAGGAGCTACAGAAACTATCAGCAGCTTTTCATTCAAAGTGGTGTGATCAATTAGATGATAAGTAGCTCTGCTGCCAGAGATGTTGTAATTGCTCGGGTGCTGGCCCTTGAGAACTACTGAGGTCACTAAGGCCTTGGCGTGGTTGTTCTGGTCGAATTCCGGCTTGAGAATGATAAGCACTTGCATGATGAAATGGAGCACCGTAATCATGTGAGAGCTGCTGACCTTGTTGATACTTATGTGTGGGTAATAGGGACCTATGATCATGTGAGCGCTGCTGCTGACCTTGTGGATATTCAGAAAGCGGTTGACTCTGTCCAGTCAAACTCAAATATCCGTTGTCTAGGAGGGCTGCCATCGTTCTTGAAGAGCCATCATTCTGTTTTTTTTTTTTTTTAATAAAAAGAATTGCAAAAGCGAAGGACAATAAATTAAAGAAATCTCTTTGAAGTACTGAAAATAGTACAAAGAGCTTCCACAAGTCACATGACAAAGCAAAATGAATGTTCATACAAAAACAGAGGGAACCCTATTACCATTACCTGTTGCCGTGTGGTGAAATTATTTCTCTCTTGATACTGAGAACGGAAAATATCATAGCCACCTGCAGAACCAGTAGGGGCAGCAGCTTGCAAAACGGCTCCAGGAAAGTTGGCAGGGATCCCAAAACCTCCATAACCAGAAATGTTCACATCAGACAAGGGCAAATTGCTCCTGGAAAGACCTGTTTTGTATTGTGCGTGGCTGTAGCCCATGTTTGACAGGGAATCATGGAACACAGTGCTATCTTGATGAGTTTGCTGAAAAGCAGATGGATTACGAGCATAGTTCCGAGGCATAGCAGGATAGCCAGTCAAATTGGCCAGCTCTTCCAATGAAACAATAGACTGATTGTGCAAATTAGTTGACAGATGCTGGGGAAGTGTGGTTTGTGGGACAATATTAGCACCAGGCAGTGTCGGTGAATATGACATAGGTAGAGAAAAAGCAACCCAGCTCGGAATCTGAGCATTCGCGAGTACAAATGAAGAAAAATTAGCTTTGTTGAATTTCACCTATGATGTTCTTAGCACTGCAATGTGACATGTATATAGGTGGCATGTAACAATAATACGCTAGATGCCAAACAGCCAATACAGGACCAATTGATCATATGAACACCATAAAGCAAAGTTTTTATGAATTATAGTTATCAAAACCAATTTACATCACATTGACATATTATAGTTATATCAAAATCAATTAACATAATTGTACTTAAAATTGCAATTTAATCCCATGTATGCAGTCTAATCTAATCTTGCAAATCAAGCATACAAAGTTGATGTAGTTATAGAAGCCTGGAATTCAGAGGTCCATGATTCTCCATAAATCTATTCAGAGATTCATCAGAGAAATTCTGTGTCCCTTATCTTAATCTTTTTCTTTAAGAGAGTAACAAATTAAAATGCTCATAAAATATGCAGGCACAAATACATGAAGTCACCTAATTCAAAATTCAGCAGATATTCCTTACACACCTCTGACTGGGAGATGGTTGGATTGCCAGTGGATGATACAGTACTATCAAATCTTGAGGGCATTGATTGGGTTCCAAGGAAAGATGAAGCATAATCAGAATCTCTTGAAGATTGAATACTTGATGCAAAAATATCCATAGGTGTAGTTGTTGCACTAGCTTGCTGCAACAGAATGTCTGAGATTAGGATCTAACAGTCCATGTTTACTAAAATACAGCAATTCAAAGTCCAGAAAAAGTAAATTATATACCAGCAGCTTGAATAGAAAAAGATGAAGGCAGACAATATTATCCCCATAGACCATATTGTCCAACAGCTGATGATGGGAAAATTAGACTTGCAAGAAAAAAAATTACAACCACAGGGGCATTGCTATTTTTTAACCATTTGAGATCAAAGAGAACTACTATGAAACAGAAGTAAACCAATAAAGAAATGCAGGAAAAGATCGCGTGTGCACAAAAAATATAAATCTCCACACATAATACAACAGCATCATAATTTCATCTTAACTGTTCGCATGTCATGCAAGCGATGAAACTGAGAATAGAAAAGGAGAAGTCCAAACCAAAACAAAGGGGGCTATGAACAAATTTAGTTTAGTACCAATCCCAAAACACAGAAGAGATGGGATTTATAAGAAAAGAAATGACAACCACCCAATCTTTTCTTTTTGGCAGCTTAGCAAGTAATTCAGTAAACAATGAGAGCTTCTCCAATAAATTCATGTTTAAATAATGAAGACAAGTCTAGATAGCATTTATCGTCAAAAGTTACTATAATGGTAAACGAAGAAAAACAACAAAATATTGGAAGTATTATTACCAGTTCCATATGAAGAGAAGAAAGGTTTCTAGCTTGTGGATGTATCCTAACACTCAAGGGACAATCCCGTTCTTGGGTTTTCTTAAAATTAGAATCAGGTACAGATGATGGATGGGTGTATTTGTGCCTATGGGATACTTCATGAATGTTTTGTCTCATTAGCTCTTGCTGTGAATATACATGCATGTTATTAATCCCAACACCTGCAGTAAATCGATGTGTATTGGATATGGATCTGAGTTGCTCATCTTGAAGGTACTCGTCAAGGTGCTCTGGATTTCTGCACAGAAGGAAAGCATGTGATAAAATGAGCCATTAAAGCACACAAGTACTACTACTCGAATTAAGCTAAAAGACCAGTACCTAATCTCCTTGCACAGAGCAGATGAACTATTTGCTACTGCAGAAGTCTCCTCGAAGTTGGTCTTTACAGGAGTTGAAGCTGTTAAGCCCCCAGAAACTGCATTGGAAGCCCCAGATTTGTATGTACCGAAACTCAAATGTGACCAGTCAGCTGCAAAGGCTTGCATATAATCAGGAAACACCACCGCATGATTATCCTCAGATGAAGGCAATGCAGGCTCCTCCTTCCCCAAACTTAGCTGCTGCAAGTTCACAGCAGCTGATGATACTTCATCATTCAAAGGTGCAGCACAATTTGGAAAACGTAAATGGAAGCCACTTCCAGTTCCTAAAATTCACAGTGATGGGACAAGGAAAGCAGAAAAAAGTAAGGCTTGTAAAATATATTTGGAGTATTAAAGAACAGAAAAGAGAACATTCTCATTTAATAATAGGCCATTACCTAAGCAGTATTTTCATCTGACCTATCACATAAAATATTTTGAAAAAAACGATGTGCCACTGGAAGCTGAGTTAAGATAATCATGCAGTATCATCACTTGATCTCTTTTGAGCCGACAAAATGATGGAACAATGTGAAATGGTTCAATTCAATCAGACACTCAAGGATAATCATCCTAAAGTGAATTAGTAGGGAGTTATAAACAGAACTCTAATAAATCAATGCTTTAAAAACCAGGGACTCTTCAATTCTTGTCATCTTCCAAACTAGGTTTAAGCTTTCATAAGTGTCCACTAACCTCAACATAGCAACTTCTTTTCAGGCCATTCTCAGCAGGAAAAACAGTATCCATTACTAAGAGCCAACATAATTTCTGTAGAATAGAAGAAAAAAAAAAAAAAAACCAGGCTTGCCTAGAAACAATTGTCTTAAACATTGAGCTAAAAATTAAGAATAAAATTAAAAAAGCTATCTTCATTCTTATTCTTGATTTAAAAGAAAGATGAATCTGTTTGCTTCATTATTGTTAAAACAAAAAACCTCGAATAAGCAGACTTGAAACAATTTCACTTCCCTGTTGCTCTTGATCAAATGCGCCTTCATAACCAAATAAAAAAAAGGCTCCATTACATCACACCAATTAAAAGCTCACAACAAAGAAGTCAACCCCAAACCCAGAGGAGAGGGAAACAGAAAGAAATGTGAAAGAGTGGTAGGAAAAATGAGATTCTTAAAGAATAACTTTTGGTGGTTTCAGAATTTTTTGGTTTCTTGAAGATCCGGGGTTCAACTTAGGGCCTTTTGGGTTCTACAAGGGAGAAGTGATGAAGGGATTGAGAAGGTTCTTTGAACTTTTTGGGTTGTGAGTGGCGGGAAAGAAGTGGGGTGAACTGAAGAAATAATGCTGTCACATGAGATAGGCTATTTTTAATAGGGATACATGCACATGCACATGCAATGATACGGGCATGTCAAGTTCAAGACCTGCAACCCAGCCCATCATATCTGTTACAAGACATTTCAAATTTTACATGCTATATTACAAAGGCTTTACTAAATTGAATTGGGGCAGGTTAGATAAAACTAATATAGCAGATTTTTCGATTCTTTAAACACTCCTGGTACATATTGGATATGTGAGAACGTGTAAATCATAGCACCGTATGCTTTTTGACAAAGGCAATGTTGGCATTCACAGAGCGCATGATAACTGTTTGGCAAGGGATCACTCACATTTATTGGGAAAGGAGAAACAAATATTAGCATCAACCTAAAACCATGTGAATTACCTTCACAATGATCATCCGTGCAGCTCCGAGAATCGTCAGTTTTGTCCTTCAGTAAACAATCACCCCTATGAGAACCACCTACAACAGTATTCACATTTTCCTGTCCTCTACATGAGAAGGCAGATTCAGCACAATAAGAACCTGGATTCTTGTTAGCAGCATCCCTATCTGATGCTTGTACCTCCTCTAATTGGTGGTCTTCATTCGAATTAGTTCCATCACCAGAAAAAGTAAGATTGATTAGAAAAGATATCAGTGCTGGAGGAATTAGACACATTAAAATTATATAACCCACCAGCACCTGTTTGCTGCTCAAACACTGGCCATTCATCATGAGAGCTTGCAGCAACACCAGACTCATGAATTGTCTCGGGCATCTGAGAAGGATGTGGGCATTGCAGATATTTGTGCATTTCTGGTGGAGATGGAGAAGAATCACATGAAGATTTATGACAGTACTGGGATGAGTTTACTGAACCTACTACATCTTGAGGTGTGCAAGAAGTGTCCATCATATTTTGGGAACCTTTGCTGCGCGGCCTACCCATCCTAACAATGTCAGCCATTGAAATATGTCCTGTAGTACCTCCTGACCAAGCAGCTTGAGTTCCTGATGACAATATGGTATCTCCAGTTCCTGTAGCTTTAGTTTGCCTGCTGTCAACAGGATTGCAAGAATCACTGCAGCAGAATTTTCAAGATCAATTCAAAGAAATAATGAAATGTATATACCATCAAAACATTCAAATGAGGTAATAAGATTGCAAATCTAGAAAAAAACCCCATAAAAACAAAGACTGTAAATGTTAAACCTAGTAAAGAATAATAGAAATTCCTAGTCTTAGAAACTAGTTGGACGAGAATAAAGATTTCACAGTGCAATATTATTTTTGGAATGGGCTAGGGTCATGAATTTATAATCTATAATCTACAATCAAGTCAATTCCATGGTAAAAAGTTCATTTCATCTCAAAAATATCTCTATAAAGTTATTAAAAGCACAACCATTTAGCACAAGCAGCAAATTCCTAAACTAAATAGGCTAAAAACAACGGAAGAGACAAATTATGTAAAGCATGCTGATAGTAACTAAGATGGCAAAAAAGTCCTAACTGCATAACATCACACAGGACCAAGTGCACTGTCGCAATCAAAGCATCCACCTGGAAAAAATTAGAAACCCCCTGCTTCTCATCTATATGAGAATTTATAACTAAAATGAGATAGGCAATGCCATAATCTATTTGGAAAAAATTCAAGCCTTTTCAGAAGAATTAAAATACTTTCCCCTCTCATTTTTCTTGTAAAGATAGCATCATATGCTTTCAAATGTTAATATAGCATGTAACTATCAAATACAGAATATCATTTTCATAATTAAACTTAAAAGTAAAGACAGCAAGACCTAGAACATTTATAGCACAAACATGAGTTTCTTCTGAACTCATACCATTTCAAGAAAGGGGTAACTTGTGAGATATTTAAAGAGAAAGCAGAATTGTGCATGGTAGAAATCAGATGGATAGAACTGCGAGATGGATACACGCATCTACACATACCCATATATGTGTGTATAAAACTGGCAAGAAGATTTTAAAGGACATAGTAAACAACATTTGCTAGGTGAAACAAGAGGAAACTTGACATGAGACAGACAGGTACACGCAGACATCATTTTCGAATTCAGAGACTAATCACTAGACAAATTAGTTAACATTTTTAAGTTACTCCACCAAAACTAATCAATAATACGAAATAAAATTGAAGAAAACTAAGTATGAGTATATTATAGTATAGTTATTGATAATCTGTTTTAAAACTTCAATGTATACTGGAGATCAATTGACTTGAATTTGTAATAGAACTAACTTGTTGGATGAAGGCTGCTCATTTTTCAATTTCACACGATATATTAAAGTTGATGAAGGCCCAGGATGAGCAACCGACCCATTCTCTTTCCTATATGCAGCTTTACCAAGGTCTGAAGGGGAGAAAAGTTCACTTAGTAAGAATATACAATAGCAAATCCAACTCAGTATCACCAATTCATCCACCACAAGCGTCTAACATTGTTCAGTATGATAAACACACCATTATCGCTGATTTGACATGGTACAAGCCCAAACTTGTATTCACCACCAGCTTTAACTCCATGATAACCATTGTTATTACCCCGAGCCATTGATTCTTGTGTTTCCTTCATCTGCAGGAATACAATCTATGATATATAAAAAAAAATAATAAGGCATGAATAAAACCCTAGTCTATGGTAAGGAGAATAAAACGAGCCTGTTGATGTAATAAGCCAAATATAGCAAAATGATTGATCTGGTGCAGCACAGAGAATAAATAAAACCAGTAAAATACTTAAGACCATAATTAACTACAAAACAAAGCAGCAGATATATGCCAACAGAAACATTCAGCAGCTGTTAAACACTGATTTCGAAATCCCTGACGACTAAAAATCAGCCTATAAACCGATCTCTTATGCTGAACAAGTTAATTCATAAGCAATATTTGGGAAATCATCAACGCATCCCAAACAGCCAAAGAAAAACCTCCTATTTTGACACATTTCACATGCCAAAGTTTATAATCCGTTGAAATGGAAAGAATACAACCCACTCCCCCTCCCTACCCCAAAAAAGGAAAAATACTTGAGCTCTTGTTTTCATAAGGTACCTCTTTTCTTCTTTCACGTTTGCTCTTCACTTGATGAAAAGGATCTACACAATTGAAAATACTAGTTTAATAAGGACTTCTAACCGAGCACATCAAAATCGGTAAACTTTACATTTAAGAAATGAATTAGATCAGCTAACTATAGAAGAAGTGAATTTTCAAATAACAAGATCTATATATAAACCCTCTATTAAGGCACCAAGGGTAACTCAAGCCGAAATATCTATATCAAAGCTCAATATTGCCCACCAAGAGAAATTTTTCTTTGCAATTTCTTTGATTCTATTTCTGCAAGCAAAATCACGCTAGACCAGAAAAAGGATTACAAAAAAAAGTATATGTTTCACTAAAATAAAAACAGTTAAACATCAATCCATACTCTAGAAAACAATATCAAATACAAAATCACCAGCATTTATCAATGCATTGATGTAAATTAAAACCAGAAACAAAATCAAGTTCCGTTTTTTTAAAAAAAATTAATATGATGCAACTGCATTGGGTGCTCGGCGTTTTCTTGTATCGTAAAATAAAGAACTGAAAATCAAATTAAATTAAAAAAGCCTTTAGGAAAAATGCAAAGGTACTAGTTATTTTAAACAGTTTTCCCGACAGCCAAACAGAATTCAACAGAGAATACTAAAAACATAATTAAGAAAATCTTCCTTATTAAAAAAAAAAAACCACTATCAAAACCCTAAACAACACCAAAAAATTGTTTTTGAAAAAAACAAAACAAAACCATGTATTCCACTCAATGCCACTATTTTTATCAACAAAACACGCACTAAAAACACTCGAAAGAAAAATTCAAGTAACCTTGATTAAGGAGGTTCTGAACAGCGGCATCAGCGTCCATATTAAAATGGCAAAGTACTGAGTAGATCTCTGCGTCCGTACAATTCTTGTTGACAATCTCTTTGATATTCTGCACTACCTTTTTTGACGCCCCCGGTATCTGCATAACTACCCCTTCGTTTTTGCTATCACTCCCCATCTGCTCTTCGCTCTCTATCTGCCTCTCTGTTCTTTTTATTTGTGTGTCTGCGGCCTCTTCCTTTTGGATTATCAGATTCCCAACAAAACGGAACAAAAACCTATTCTTATTGTTTTTTCACTCTCTTTTAGGTTTATTTATATAGTTTATTTTAGAAGTATAAACAGTTTTTTGTTTTGTTTTTTTAAGTTATAGTGTTTCGATCGAACAAGTTTGTTGGTTTTATTTTCTTACGGTTCATTATCAGCCGTTCGATTTGCATGCGTTTGAGCATCTAGTGGGTCCCGCAAAAGAGATTTTTTTGCGATATTTAATTAACGGTGTGACTGTTGTAACGGATATGATGGGGGGATTTTGTGTTGATTTGTCTTGGCGTACCGGGTTTGGTTTTCTATGAGGTTTTTTAATTTATTTTTTTTTGTAATTTAGATTGTGTTTTACACTCTGATTTAACTATATTTTTTAGTTTTGGAATAATTTTTTATATATTTTTAGATGATTAGAATATGTTAATATTAAAAATATATTTTAATAATTAAAAATATATTAATTTCAAAAAATATTTTTAAAAATAATATTTATTTCACTTTACTAATTTATAGTTAATGTTATGGATTGAATTAGTGGATTTAAAATCATTAAAACAATGTTATTTAAAAAGAGTTAAAAAAACTCAAATCAAATTGAATTATTATCCAAATTTGATCTGTCAATGTTTATTTTTTTTATTTAACTTAAACTAAACACTGAATCTTTGAATAGACTCGTCTAAAAAAAATTAATAACACTGCTTTAAGTGAAATAGTTAAAAAAGAAAAAAAGAAAAAGAAAAAGAAGAACAAGAACAAGCAAAAGTCGACTTTGCTTCAGTTTCGGTTCCACGTTTCCCTTTACTGGAAAAGGAAAATCATCTCTTTTGATGTAAATTATATGTTTGAGCTTTCCCAATGACATTCAATTTTTACTATTTTTCTTTTGATTTTCTATTTCTTTTTTTATTCAGATCGCAGGCTCATCGTGAAATTACCATTCCGGTCGTACTGTACATTAAATTGCCTTCACCGATTCTCGGTAGGGCAAATTTCCTTCGAACCCAACCGAAGAAATTTTAGCTCCTTTTTGGTATTATGTTTTAAACAGGGGCCGAGTAAAATTTAAATTTTTTATTTATTTTAGATCTTTTTAATATACTAATATAAAAAATAACTTAAGGAAATATAAAATATAGTATTTTAATATATTTTTCAAATAAAAAACACTTTAAAAATCAATCATTAACCCACTCTTATATACCTTTTCAAATAAAATGCAATCAAGAACCCTTCATTTTATGTTACAATATCCTCAAAGTAAAAATTCAACAATATCTTCAAAATAAAAATTCAAGAAGATATTGATTTTTTATGATAAAAATAGCAATACCTCGCAAATTAAAAAAAAATAATATTTTTAAATGTCATTAGTGAAACACGTGATATTTTCAAATAAATTATTAAATAAGTTGGTATAAATTACAATGATAAAAGAGAAGAGAGAAATAAAAAAAATATTGAAAACACATTAAAACTCCAATTACAACATTATCATTATCATTAAAAGATTTTAATAAAACAAATCCAGCAGCATAAAAAAAAATCACTAATAATGATTGAAAAAAGCTACACATGATGCCCAAAGACAACAGGTGGTTTGCTTGTCTTCGAGTGATTAGTGTGACATGTATTTTATGGTTTCATTGGATTTGGTTCGCTAATAAATTTTTTATAATGCTAATGGTGGTATAATTGAAGATTCAATGTGTTTCTAAAATCTTTTTTTTTTCTTTGATTGTAATTGCTCATTTATCTTTGAGAAGCGCAAATAGTCAACTTTAGTCCTCATTTATAACCTTTTTTTGTATTTTTAAATTTATCTTGTTAATTTTTTTTGATAATATTGTTATTAATGTTTTAGTGTGTTTCTAGAATGTCTTTTTTTTTTATCTCATCTATCCTCGTTATAACTACCGACTTGTTTTTTGGTGAAATATATAAATTGTTTAGATTTTTATTAATAATTATTTTTTATATTGTTGGATTTGTTTTATTGGATTGATGATGCTAATATTTAGTAATGAATCTTTGAAATATCTTTAAAGTGTATATTTTTTCCCCTCTCTCCTTTAATCTCATTAGAATTTATTCTCATTAGAATTTATGTAAGCTTATTTGTCAATTTTTTTAAAATATCATGTTTTACCAAGAATTTATGTAAGCTTATTTGTCAATTTTACCATTATGATAATTTTATATGTAATGTTTTCTAATAGTGACCAATAAAACTATATCATTTCAATAAAACCATGGTATGAGCTGGCCAGCAAAGAAATAATCTTACTCCCCAGGCTTGACAAGGGCATTCCAGACATTCCCCGGTAAAGGACAATCTCTTCAACACCTGTACCACAGATTCTGTCAGTCGAGGACAGTGGCCACAACGAGGATCCGTAGCATAATGTCTTCGAACTATGTTCACCCATCTAGGCTTTGCCAGCCGACTGAATTAATGAGAAAGTACCACTATTATACTGTCTCCAACAAATCGAATCTCCACCCAAATTCGCAGCTGGTGGGGGTGGCTTGCCATCACCATTATTATTATTATTATTTTTTAACTATCAATGTTTGAGTGCGCAACGTCAAAGCCACAGTGACTAGTTTCTTGAAATTTTAAAATTAATAATTAGATAAAGTAAAATTTTCAGAGTTATTATTATTATTTTTTAATTAATATAAATATTCGATCAGCTTAACCTTAACCTTGATAATGACTATAAAAGTACTTGATTACTGCCATTATTACCTGCATAGGAAGTAAATGAGCGAATGACTCTCATCTCAACTCTTGATTCGACTGCGTCCATCGTCTTGGGCCAAGTTTTGCATAAGGCTTTCCACAGCGGAGAGTCTCTTCCTCTAGCTTGTGGAAAGGGTAGACTACCATTTGTCTTTAGGAACTTTCCCCGCAGCACACCCTAATTTCACGAACCTTGTCAAACACAGCACGAAAATATGCAGGGAGAGAGGATCCCCATGGGAGGGAAACTTTCAGTTGGACTTCCATTCCAAAGGACTCGCAGGGAGGCAGTTTCAATACAGCGCATTATAAGCTCAACCAAACTATAAAGCGAAAATACTTGAATTTATTTGAGGAGTTATGACATGTGAAATATTAAGTTGTACATCGGAATTCATTGGAGATCGATGGTGATGTTGTGATTATTGTGAAGGCAATATAGTCGTTCCGAAACAAGAGAGTAACAGTGAAAACGAGCTTGATCATGATGAGGTCTAATTAATTAATGGATGGATACGATGAAAAGGATGTTATCAGCAATGACAATAACAACGGCGACATGATTTGGCAAGTAGTAGTTAAAATGATTAGATGATGGCATCATCGAAGATTGAGAGTTGATAATTGTACAAAAATATTTTTAGTCAAGATGATTAAACGATGATTAAAAATAGTTTTGTTTCATAAATATGAATTGTCCATTATTGTATTTGACAAAAACTTTCTATTATGGATTTGAGTACTCGCATGCATATCTGTTATTTCTGCGATATTTTATTTATTTATTAGGTTTATAATATTTTATCTATTTATTGGGTTTGTAAGATATTCAGTGAATCATGAAAATTAGTCATGGTGCGCGCAAACTATCCCAGACACCCCACATAAATAAAAAAAAAAAACTTTCTTCTAAAGTTGATCTCTTGGAACATAGATAAACATCGTCAATGGTAGAGATTATATTTGATTATTTATGCATATAATAACTTTGTCCTGCTTGCTGACAAGTCAAATTAAGGCAACATGGCAGATCTTATTTCGATCTCTGTTCATGGAGTTCCAATGTTCTGCCGATCCATACCAAGGTGTACAAAAAGGATAGCCTTTCCAGGGTTATTGAGCGTCAAGGCTCGCTGTATGTGGTTTCTGTTATGATGTTCCTCATTATGTTTATGCTTCTTTCTGTAGGGAGACAGCCTTTCAGTGACATCATTTAGCAGGTATTGGAGGTGGTGGCCTTGTTTTTTCCATCATCACTGGAATGTTTTGGGATCAATATGGGTGGAATGCTGGAAGCTGTAGGGCTACCTTACGCATCCACCTGTTTTCTGGCGTCCTTTTCTCTCACGTAGTCATACTAATTGCAACTGGGTCGCTATGCCTTGGATCGAAAAAACCTATTCCTGAAGAGCATGTTGCAGTTTGAAAATTAGAGCTCTATCAACTGGTTACGATGTTTGAGCACGAACACAGGTCAGAAAAAATTAAGCTGTCCAATTACCAAGCTCCCAACTGTTGCAGGTACATTCCCTGTTAGTGCCTCTGGTGTGCTTATGTTCTCGTCAGTTAAAGAAATTACATGCGAGAAAGCTAATGAATGTCAAGGCAGAAAGTGCAGTTGGTTCTAAATAGTGTATATCACTTGTATTTATGTGCCACATTTTGCCAGTATTTGTCGACTATAGATGGCCAACACATCCACAGAATTAAGTATAAGACGTGCGAACATGTTTTCCGTACTCGTATCCACCAATTTCACATGAAAACAAATTTCGACGAACTCATTACCTTCGGGTGCTTCGCCATTTTGCGGTTTAAACTGACCACGACGTAGTTGATCCCCGTGGGTGAAAATCTTTAAACAACGATTCGTAGCAAGCTAAAGCCTATGATACTTCTCTCTTACTGCTCCTGCTGCTAACTTTTTTCTTTTTTCTTTGGTAGGGGACCTAAATCTGAATATTCTCCAACCACAAGGCTTATCCTCGAGTCCTTGGGCCTCGGCCACTAAACAACGTTCCCTTTATTTTCACTTTCTCATCCCTTTCGCACTCTCATAACCCATTAATGAGATTGTCGAAGATGAGTTTCTGTCAATACCAATTAAGTGAGTGAGGCTTTTTTTTAATTTGTTGTCTAGAACCGAAAGCTCTGATTTATATACAATGATGCAGCAAGATGTATTCGACGTATGGCAGCTCAGTCGCCTTGCCAAATAATTATTTTGTTCAAGATTTAGTGAGACGTTAGCAAGAATTAAAACTATAGATGATATCACAATGTTGAAGCGAATGTGTAGTCGTAACCATTCAAGTCGTGATTTAGTAGTCAGTCGCCACTAAACATTGATTTTTGCAGCTGCATGCGAATGTGCTGACAGCAACTTATAACAGAATGGAATTAATGGCTTGATGCAATCGGTTTTATATCATTGACTAACGGCTTTAAATGGAGAGGGGTAGCTAACCCAAATGTGTGGAAGTTTTTCCCAACAACAACAGACACGTGAGTGACGAAATAGCGAGTTGCTACAATATTTGACTGTTAGATGAACCAAAATCGAAACAAGAACTCTACCCTAAGTGTATTGACTTCTTGCTGGAAGTGTTCGGTAACACCTTGGAAAACAAGAATATCTCTAGCATGGAGAACCAAAGAATTTATGCCCACTGTCTCAAATCATGTGCTGATTTAACATGGATGAACCTTTTCTCTCCAAAACAATAGCAGAAGAGATCAGCAGGCCATCACCAAGAAGAGAACATCCCTCTAACTACCTTGATCTTGGCCAGCCTCTACGTCAATCGACTGCACATCTTGTAACTAATGATATCATTATCCCCATTATCACTACACCAAACACTTCTTCATTTGTAAATCTCATAGCCAATTTGAACAAAGAGAAAACAAGACTCGCTCACCGATCCCATTCAGCTCCATCTGTGTTTACTGACTCCAAGGAGTCTTTTGACCCCCGACAAGCCCCAAAATCTACTCCTTTGATCGTTCGGCAGGCTTTTATTGCCGTATTCTTATATATATTGGTTGTTGTGTTGATATTCCTTGTCGGTGGTAGATTCAAGGGAACTGAAACAATCAAGCCTGTAGACGCCTTGTACTTCACCGTGGTCACACTTTGCACCATAGGCTACGGTGATATTGTTCCAGATACAATATTTACCAAGTTATTTACTTGTGTTTTCATTTTGATTGGTTTTGGTTTCATCGATATTTTGCTAAATGGATTAGTCACGTACATTTGCGATAGGCAAGAAGCAGTTCTGTTAAGCACCGTGGATGAGAGTAAGTCCATCACTATGGTTCAAGCTTATATGATAGACAAAGCTAAAGGTAGAATGAGGATCAGGATGAAAGTGGGCTTGGCTTCAGCAGTTGTCATTGTTTGCATTGCGGTAGGAACTATTTCAGCGCACTACCTAGAGAAGTTGAATTGGGTTGATAGTTTTTATCTGTCTGTTACTTCTGTGACAACCGTAGGCTATGGGGATTTTGCTTTCTCGACCATAACTGGAAGATGTTTTGCCATTATTTGGCTATTAGTAAGCACATTGGCGGTTGCCAGGGCATTTCTATACCTGACTGAGCTAAGGATTGACAAGAGAAATCGCAGGATTGCGAAATGGATTCTTCACAAAAAGATGACACTCGGCGATTTAGTAGCTGCAGACCTTGATAATGATGGATCCATCAGGTAATGTTCATGACTTTCTGTAAACAGGATTCTAGTTACGGCTAGGTCGATCAAAATCCTAATAACCCTTCGCTAACTGCTATATTCTTTTACTTTTCCCTCCCAACTTGATATTTCTAAACTTGATTTCAATCAATAACTTGGCACAATAATGCGGTGTTATGATAGAAATAAAAACAGGGTTTCTCTAAGCTTCGCACAACTACCAGGCAACATTGATCTGGGAAGAAACAAGCATGAATACAGCTTACATCTTAGGATTGTTCTAAAGGATGTCCTTAAAGTTATATCTAGCAATTTCGTATTTGTAAATCAGATTATGTAGCATGTTTAAGATTTCAATGCAAGCATAATAATAGTAACACCCTGTACAGCAATTTGCTCAAACTGTCTGTGTTTGATACGCCTTGTTGGTTTCTTTTATGGTTGCAGCAAATCTGAATTTGTTATTTACAAGCTTAAGGAGATGGGGAAGATAGCAGAGAAAGACATGCTTCAGATCTGCAACCAATTTGATTCAATAGATAGTACCAGCTGTGGCAAAATCACTCTTGCGGATCTCATGCAACGTGACTAGGGTTGTACATGTTTTACTATTGGAACAGGCCATCGAGATATTGCCTTGGTAATGGGCAGGACTTGATGTTCTCCAGTGCAAACAAGAAGAAAGGTAATATACAAGAAGCCAGATGGTATCATTATTGAGAAATTTGTTTAAGAACATCGTTTAATGTTCACATTTGAACTCAAATCAAAAGTGGGTTCATTCATTTTTTAGCTTAAAACTTTGCTGAAATTTAATATAACATGGAATATTAAGGTCTTGTTTAACATTGTGGTCAAATTTGTTTTTAAAATTTTTTGAATTTTTTTAACTTCAATTTTTTTTAAATGACTCAGCCTAGGTCTGACTTTGAATTTGTTGTAAAATAATATTTTAAATGACAAAAAAATATTTTTTATACTTGAAATTTGAATTTTATTGTGTTCCATTAAAAACCATTTCTTTCAACTTGTTATTTTTAGTTTAAGTCATAAATATTAACAATTTTTTTCATATGCAAATCTAAATAGTTTTTTCAGCTAAAAAAATTATAGTTTTATAATTAGATTTAATTATTGTTTTATGATGATTAATCAAATGTTATAACATGAAAAATAATTATGATTAACACAATTATTAATTATTTAACATTTTAGATTTTAAAATTCACAATATAAAGGTAAATGAAAAGTTTTTAATAAATTTTTTTAGATTTTTAGATTTTTTTTCTGTTTATGTTCTAGTGTTTTTTTTTTTAAGTTTTAATTTTCTTCTAATTGAGTTTCATCTAGAATCATTTAAATTGAGATTGTGGACTTCGTGGCATAAAATAATTAAAGTGCAACCATCCCCAAGCAGCATCTCACCAACAAATTTCCTCAATTTTGTCGCAATAATATCGCTCAGGATATCCACGGTGGCATACTTCCAAGGTTTAATTAATGAATGACCTTGTATGAGTCCAGGGAGCTTCATGCGGAAGCTGGTTCACAGATTTGCCTTCAGTTTTCCCAGAACCTGTAATTCGAAAAGAACCATTAAAGATGCTAATAAAACAGTCAAAAACACAAAATGGAGGTGCTAACTTCTCCTTCTCAAGTTTCTTCTTTTAGACTACCAAGTCCAAGCAACATACTGCTTAAATTTGAGATCAACACGAAATGCTTGGACCTGGTAGTCAATGGCTAAAAGAAGAAACTTGAGATGGAATAGTTAGCAGGTGTATTTTGACTCATATGGAATCAAAGAAGATGAAAACAAGAAGATCACCGGAAAAAGAAAATAAAAGGACAACGGTCTTTCTCCTGCCATGGCAATTACTCGAGGAATAGTTTCTTTCAAGAACTAAATATACCCTACTGGAGGCCATTTTCAGCTGGTCAGCCAAACAGAAGTAGCAGACAGAGGGGACACACATTTGACTCTGGGAAACGGTATTTGAACGCAAAATGAACCGCACTATGAAGGTGACAAGAAAATTATTCATCCAGCATCACAGCTGCAAAATGAGTAAGGTCATTATAGAAAAAGAAAGTGCATTTGAGTGCAAATCTTCTTTCCAGTTCCACGTTTAGTTACCTTAGATCGGTAAGCAATAAGCACTCCAAAGCACAATAACTTTATTTATAAATCATTAACTTTGGTATAGTTGAGTGCCAAACTGGTCTGTGTTGGAAGCTAAGCACAGCGCCGCCTTCCTCAGTTCAAGCATACAATTATGACACTGTTTATTTTTTACATTATAAAAAAAATTAAAAACAATTTTAAAATTTTAAAATAATTTTTTTTAAATTAATATTTTCTTTAATATTTTAATATAAAAAATTATTTTTTAAAAAATAAAAAAATATTTTAAAAAGTAACCATAACCATAATCACTAACAAGCTAAGCTAGTTTCAAAGAGCTTAACGGCTATTATTATTTTGAAAATTGGAAAAGGATGAATTTGATTTGGGCAGACTCTTAATTAATTGTTAGGCCTGAATTTGGGGCTTGCTGAAGCCTAACGGGCTGGTAAAAAAAATCTCGATACTAAAATGCATTGGATTTAGGCCTTTATGAAAGAAATATTTCCAAGGAACTGGAAGCCTTTACATCATGTAAATGGGCCTAAGATAAAAGTGGTATCCAGTTTGTCGGCAATATTCAATAATTATTAACTAAAAAGTTCATTTACACGCTAAAGCCACCTACGCTTTCAGGAAGAAAAAATATTCTAAATAAATAAAGGAAAAATATAAAAAACACGCTCCAATTTTATAGATAATATTTGATGATATCAATTTTATTCTCAAATTTTAAAAAATCTTCAATAAAAAATTCCTGATTAATTTTAGACTTTTATCCATATTTATATTTATATTTTATAATTAAACGACATGGATTTGAATAAAATTTAATGATTTCATTAAATGAATCTAACCAAAATATAATGAAAAAATCAAAATAATTTAAAGATGAAAATGATAAAAAGAGAGCTGAAGTAAAAAATCAATACTCCCCTCGGTAGTTTTAACTTTAAGAGTAAATTTGATTTTTGTCTTGAAAATAAAAGGAAAGACTCCCCGATCAAACGCCGCTAACAAGCTGAAAAGGTTGCCATGATCAACAAAGAAAAGTGTGTGGGTTCTTATCTTGACCATGGTTCGTGGCCCCACTCCACCATAGAGGGGGCCTATATGGGTTCCGTCGAATATGAGTCTTTTTCCTTGATTTCTTACCTCCTTGGATTTGGTAAAATGAAGTCATCAAATGTTGGTCCACATGAAATGACATTCGAGACGACTCATTCTAGAGCCCATTATTTAATCTCCGAAAACTAGTTCGGAAACCAGCCCTCTCCGTAGTTGGACCCCTAATCCATCAACCCGGGCTTCGAACCGGGGCTGCTTCAGTGAAAAAACTCGGATTTTTTTATATATAAAACATGAAAAAATATTTTATTTTTTAAAATATATAATGACTCGAATTTAACTAACTAAAATTATATCAATACACACACACGCATATACAAATAAGCATGGCAAGCTGCTCATCAGCGACGTCCACTGAGAACTTAAAAAACGTGATTTTGACCATCTCCTAATTTTACACTCGGCGAGCCATTTGCTAAAGAGAGACAAGGAAGTCTTGCGTTGCCTAAGACACGAAATTAAGGGCCACTGAAAGTCTGAAAGAACGATGGTAATTGACATGTCGAGGAGAGGGAAATAAAGTGAAACGTCTTTTGATTTCTTAAAAAGACGACACCAATACATCTATAGCAACACATTTCTGACAAGTGGCCAATACAAATTGTAGTTGTTGAGTATATAAACATCAATCAATCACTTCCTAGGAATTATGATCTATGGAGGAAGTAGAAGTTGATTCGACATAAAAATAAAAAAATAAATAAAATTGCTAGTTCAACCTTAGATATGTTTTTATCTCGGTCAATTTGTCTGGTAATTAATCCCTTCATACAGTTGGTCAACCCAGAATTTAATAACCCAAAAAATTAAAAGTGGGTTGGTTTTTATATTTAAAAAATGCTTTTTTGAAAAATAAAATTTATTTTTTATTTGTTTTAAACTATGCCAGACCCTTAAATTTTTTGTTTATATCGATCTTTATCCGGCTAAATATTATGTAATTATATAACAAAAAATATTTCTGATTGTAAGGCAACGTTTTCTTATTTGTGCGAGATTTAGAATTAGAAAGTTAATGATTTGGGGAGGTCGGGTCACAAGTGATCAAGGAGAGAGAGATGCTTCTTTGCAACTTGTAATTTTGAGAATTAAAATTCTCATAAAATTTGTAGCTTATATAAGTAGATGAAATAAATATCAAAGTCCATAATATTATTCATTTATGTTATAATATCATGTATTCACATAATACCTTCGAATATAAATTAGATTATTATATATTTTCTTATATTAAAAATATCAGCATAAAAACAAAACTATTACTATTGCTTATGCATGGTACATAGTCTTGACTATAAAACACACACACATATATATAAACTAACTTAATCTCAATTGGTGTTCAAATATGCAGGGCTATAGGAATTTCTACTTTAAATTTGCACGGAAATTGACTTGTTTTACCAAGTAAAAGATTATTAAACAGTGATGGTTGAGCTAATGAAATTAAGGCTCAGAGCTCAGACAAAAATAATTAATTGAAATTAAATATTTTGCTTTTGTGATGCCTGGCTGTCTTTTCCCAGCTGTTGATTTTTGTCTTTATGTCTTTTCCTCTATTAATATCAATCTACTCTTGTTTTATTTTTAAAAAAGGTAGGTTCTAGCAAAGTGGTATTGCTTTAGTCACTGTTTTATATTGTAGGGTTTTTACAATTTTTATTTTTTCTTAATTTTAAATTAATTATTTTTTATGTTTTTATATTATTTTAATGTGTTGATATCTAAAATAAATTTTAAAAAATATAAATATAAATTTTCAAGTAAATAAACACTTTTAAAAACAATCTCTAATATATTCTATTTCTCAGACAAGCAATTCATCTTCAATGGTTCTGAGCATCCAATTCTCACTCACATGCATGGCTTGCTAAAAGAGAAACAGAACTGGATTGATGTTAATTATTGGAATCTAGAAGACAGCTTACAATAACCTAGTCAATCTCCTATCCCCCACTTCATTGCAAGAGGTATATATATATATTCAACTGGTTTAATAATGTGATGTGGTGGAGCCGAACAACTACCCTTTTGAAACTGCTAAAGCAACGCTCTTGAGTGGAATTTTGACCTTTGTGATGCTAGAGTCCGAGCATAAAAACGCTTGAACCAGTCAGTCTACATACATATATATATATATATATATATAGACGAAGGTCATGATCTTGTCAATTTCATCCCCTCTCCAAAGAATAGTATCTTAATTCCTTGGTGGAGTAGGATTATGTGTGTTTAATCTTAATTAATCGAGATCAATCTAAGACAAGTGACTTCGGTTGGAATGGATTCACTCATGGTCTAAACACTTCAGTGGTTGGGAGCTACATAGTCAAGAACAATTCAAGTCCTAGACAGCACCGATATTTTTTAAATAATCTGATTACGTTTGAATATTTCCTTTGTGGCTGGCGTTATATAATTGAAATATCTGACAGTATGATTCTAGAATTATTAAATTTAAAACCCGAACGTGTATTTTTTTCATAAAGTAACAGGAATATATATTGGGTAGATACATAGAAATTAAGTACAGTAACAAAAGTCAATTGTCTGACTTTTAAAAGCACAATTGCACAATTATTTGTTATCTTGGCAGCATCTTCAATCTTATATAGGCTAATATCCCTGACGGTATATAACTTCAGGCTTGCCGCCATGCTTAGCCATTCAAGTCGTTCTTTGCTTAACAAGCTCGTGAGTTTATTTAATGGAAGGACAAGTGATGATACCCTATCATATATCGAATTGGATACGACAGTTTTAGTTATTTATATAGTATAAAAAACTTTCCTTTTCTAAAACATTTTTTTTTTAAATAAAACTTTTTATATGGTTCTAGTGGAGCGATAACTCTTAAGAGACTTAACATGTACATACCTGAATATATATCATTGTTGGTACTGTTTATGAAAACAACAATCATGTGCAGCTACTTAAACCCCACGTCTAGGGGCTATTATGATGCTATTATCCCACCTTAGCTAGAAAACAAGAGTATTAATAGTTTATATAGCAAAAAAAAATCTATTTTCTTTAGTTGAATCTTTTAAAAACACAAAATTCTTTATGTAAATCTAGTTGAACAATACATTTTAAAAACTTACTATATACAAGTGTTTACACGTATCATCATCAATCATGATCTGTGTTTCATTTGATTACTGTGACCGGTTATTAAAAAAAAAAAGAGGGGGTTTTCAACATAATTAATGACTAAACTGTGATGAATTCAAAGTATAAGAAAATTTGAATTCTTAGATTGTATTATTAAAAGAGTATGAGATTAAAAGGGAAAATAACTTTAAAAGTCTAATAATCAAGATATATGTAATGAAAGTTCAAAAAAATATTTTTGAATTTTGATTTTAATATTTGGTTGAAACGTGAACTTGTTGTTTAAAAAATCAGGTTCAAATGTTAAGCGCAAGTTTTATAAAAATAATCTCAAACAAACATTAATTTGAGTTTTGAACCGCTTGTTTATAATATGCAATTGAAGCCTTAATTGGATTTTATTTTTTTTGCAAAAGTCATATTGCTCTTGAGAAATTAATTGCACTTTCTAGATAAATGGCGGTATCGGTCACTCAACACTATAAATACAAGTCATTTGATTGTTTGGAAACTTTTCTCTCTGTTTTCTCTTTCATTTTCTCTCTTTTACATGGAATTAAAAAGGTTCTTTAAAGAGTTCTTTGTTTTCTTATCCAAGACTCTTGATATATTTCTATTAGTTCTAGAAATGTATTTATTTTAAAAATAACGAATCTTTATATTACAAATACAGACAATCAATAACAGTACAATTTAATATTTTCTTATTGCTATAAAATATATTTCTCCACCAAACTGTAGGGGCTATATATATATATATTAACTTCTGATCATTGTGAGATTGGTTCCCGAGCCACTAGATGAAATTGTATCCATCTCGGTCTCCTTTGCGGTATCATTCGGTCGAGAATTAATTATCTAGTGGAGATGGCATGGTGCTCCCTTTGTGGTTGTCTAGTCAACAGAGCCCGTTGATTATTGATTGTGATTTAAGCTATATGTGACCCAGCTACACAAGACTTTTGTAGCATTTGTTGAGACTTTGTGCACTTAATCAAATAAATTATATGCATAAGGTCTCACGAGGGACTCTGGTAGTAAATGCCAGAGCAATATTCAGACGGCAAAATCTTGCTTCCATCATTACTTGGGTCTAGATAATAGCTAATTTAGTTCAATCTTGACCAAGGAAAATGAAACAAACGGCTGAAATATTGTGAGTAGAAATCATCGGTAAAGCCCACCCTGGCTTAATATCCCTACTGACTCTCGGTTTTATTGCTAAAAAAATATCGGTTCTGCAAGCAAAATATTAATTGACGTACTAAATTGTACACCTTTATAAGGTTAAGGAATTATTTTTATTTCATTTTTACCTTTAGACTTTTTTTAAGGTCAAGATATAAATAATAAGGGTTTCAACCATTAGTTTTTTTTAAAAAAGTATTTATTTATGCAGTAGTTTTTATTTTTAAAATTTATTATATAAATATTATATTTAACTATATTTAAATACAACTGTTTTTTTTATGTGAAACCCACGTATTTTGTTGTTGAAACTTCAGTTTCTAAAAAGTAGTTGAAAGTTGCTTTTCACATTGCCAACCTGAATAATTCATCTGGACACTTTTCACTTCAAAAAGTTTATAGTGCCCAGATGAATTAAATTCATCTAGAGTATTCATATGAATAGTTTCAGGTGAATTTCATATTATACTATTCATATGAGCAATGTAATAATTATAATTATTTATATTATAAAATATTTTTAAAAATTTATATTTTACTTCAAAAACTAGTATTTAATATTATTTAATAACATTATATAAATATAATATTTATAAAATTTAATATTATTCAATATTATTGCTGGAAGAGGCAATAGCCTCTTTGTCAATAATTTAACTCTTTTGATAGACTAGTGGAATTAGTTGTATGGATTGGATGTCCGATTTATACAAAAAAACATAATTTATGAACGTTAAATTATGTTTTTTTGTATAAATCGGACATCCAATTTATATATATATAGATGAAATAAGTTTATAAATTATGTTTTTTGTATGAATTGGACATAATAAGTTCATAAATTATATTTTTTATATGAATTGAACATCCAATTTATCTATATATATATATAGATAGATAGATAAAATAAGTTCATAAATTATGTTTTTTTGTGTGAATCAGACATCCAATTCATATATATTTATCCAACTTATATATTAAAAAAATTTAATTAAAATCTTAAAAAATTACTACTCACACAACAATTACTTTTTGTTTTTCAGTGTTAATTGAACGGTTAGTTTAACCGACTATTATGAATCAGTTTAACAATTTATTCTTTTTAATAATATCGAAATTTAATTAATTTTATGGTTTTATACCACAACATTAATTAGAATATTATTGCAATTATAAACAGTAATATTTAATTGATGTGGTAATTTTTAACTATTATATTTATTTAAATAAATATAATATTTTTAAATCATAACATAAATTAAATATCATTATTTTTCTTGATACTGTCGTAATTGATCATATGTTTTTTATTTTATATACTAACTGTACAATTTGTCCTCGTGCTGCAAAGTCCTAACTATCACCCTGCCGCCTGTTGACTTAACTTCAAAATAAAAAAAACAATTGCCGAGCAAACAAGTCAACAATCTCAGGCCATTCATTGGTTGTCTTTAAATTATAATTATTCCGTTTGTGGTGGAAAGAGGCCTAAATTATTCCACCCTTATCAGATTGGACGGTTCTCATCATTACTTCTCACGTTCTCTCATTCAGAATTGATCTTGAACTCCTTTTATCATCGCCCCTCACCTTTCATCTGTGCATATCAAGTGGCTGGTCGGAAGCCCTGCCTCGGCATAAGACCGAAATTAGTATTTGTTTGATGGTGGCTCTGATTTAAGATAATAAATTATAGTTTTGTTTTACCTAATATTTTAAATAAATATTTTTTTGTGTGAAAATCATGCAAAACTATATTACCTAATATTTTAAATAAATATTTTTTTTTTATGAAATTCATACAAAACTATATTTTATATTAATTAATCAAATACTTTCAATTTATAATTGAAATAAAATACATACATACCACGTTCAATTTATAATTGAAATAAAATACATACCATAATATTACAAAAATAAATGAATTGGGGATATAAAATTGATCTATGACTTGTTGTTCATTGGTTCTTCACCTCATCTTCGTATAGTATTTAACATTGTGATGAAGATTGTTTTTAAAATATTTTTATTTAAAAATATATAAAAAAAATATTTTTGATATTAACTAATAAAAATTATTTAAAAATATAAAAAATAGTTTAAAACAAAAAAAATCAAGATTTTTTAAAAGCATGACCACATTTTAAAACCAAATAGCCTCTTTATTTTTTAAAATAGTATTTTAGATTATTTTTTAAAGTGTTTTTTTAAAATATATCAAAGTAATATTATTTTTATATTTTTTAAAACATTAGTATATCACAATAATGTAAAGTAAAAAAAATTAAAAATATTTTTTAAATATAAAAATATAAACACTCTAACTTGTATCTAAAACCTTTAAAAATTTATACACACGTTTGAAACAAGTCGTCGACATATATAATTGCAACCGATAGATATTTGTTTAAGAAACAGGTAGTCATGGTTTTTTCTTAAAAAAACTTTTATTCTCCTGTTGTTGCCGGCGCCGAACTGGCACAAAAACCCTATCGACGCAGATACAAACGTCTGTGGTCTAACCGGTGATTAGATAGTGTCACCGAAATGCATGCTCATGTCGGCGTCAAATCAATTGGGCTCTTGACAATTTTGAAGTTTTATCGTCAAGCGTATGCCGCGGCTTCTCTTTCGAGGGAGGCAGGCATGTGTTCCTTGCAAATCCAATTGAAGTCATGCGGGTCCAAGCGTGCCTAAGTATAGAACACTCGTTTACTTTACGGTATTTTTTTCTAATGTAACTATAAATATATATAGTTTGTATAAATTATTTGATATTATTATTAAATTTAATTTAATAAATGAACCTTATAATATTTTGAATTAATTTTTTTATCTAACTTAGTTTCAATTAAATTATATAAAATTTATTTTAATATGATGCAGTTAATTTAATTAATTCAAAAATAATTTGATAAACTAATAAAAAAAAATAAAAATTTTAAAAAATAAAATAAAATTTTTTTTGACTCAGTTTCTTATCTAACTCAAATTTAAAATGAAATTATATATGAGTTATTTTGATATTATCCAATCAACTTAATTAATCTAAAAACTGCTCTAATGTTTTAATTTTAACTACTAAACTCATCTAAAACAAAGAACAAACTTTAACCAGCAAACAATAAATCCTATATTAACTAGAAAATCAGTTTCAACAAGAGCAAATAACAAGTTCCATGTGAAATAGAAAACCAATATCCACCGGGAGATCAAATCTTTTGACCATAAGCATCGAATATTAATATCAACTTGGTTTAATTCCAACATTCTTTCTTGAATCAAGTTTTCAAAAAGAAAAAAAAATCAAGATGTTTATAACAATTTGAATTTTTTTTTTTAGCTAAAAGCTCTAAATCACAATTCGACTAATGTTAACCAGTTTGTTTTCCGTTCTAAGAATATCTTCTTTCGTAGTTAACTCTCCCTCCTTTCTTTTCTAAGTAATAATTGCTAAGAGGACTAAGTTGCAAACTAATTTGAAAATATAAATGAGAATTGACTAGCTAGCTTTGCTAGCTATGATGACTAAGTTACAATTTACTCCAAATGCAGCCATCTGTTCTTCAATTTTTGATATTCATGCTTTCTGAATGGTGGCAGAAAGCTTCCGGACCACAATAACAATTATATAGGTTCGAGCTATAAATGCCAAAAAAAGTCGACATTTGATAAGGAAACCTTTGACACCGCTTTTAGATTCGAGGAATACCTGGATTTATGCTAGGCTGCCAACAAGTTAGTAAAACACGCCGAACTTGATGAGCTATAAATGAGAATTGACGTTTCTCCTTTAATTAAATCCGGAGATAATTTTAGATTTTTTAAAAAAAAATTAACATGAGAAATTAAAAGTTTTGTCTCATTTGAAAATAATTTGATAAAATAGGATACTTTCATCTTATTATACTTTTAAAGCACCACATTTATATTATTATTATTTTTAAGCGCGATAAGAAGATAATTATCATACTTTAAAAAATAATTATGATATTTTAAAATAATAATATTTAAATATATAGCATTATTATTAATTCTTTAACTTAACAAGTTGATATAATTATATGAACTAGTTGATCATTTTATACATAAACTATATTTTTTTTAATTTTTTTATGTTTTATAAGTGTTGATGATTTAGTTGAACTTGCGATAACAAATAATTTTAAACAATTATATGTAAATTTAACATAATTAGATGAGAGTTTACTTCAAACAGATTATATTGTTGGCATAAAAGATATATTTATAAACTAAACATATCTAAAATTAAGAAAATATTTAATTGCACTAAACCAGAATGATAACTTTGATATTTCTTTATTAACATTTTAATCTAACATTTCTTCTTGTTGGTTTTAGTTTATTTTAAAGATACTCTATTTTTCAATTACCTTAAACATCTAAACAAAACTGGAAAATTTTGAGGATATTTCATTAAAACATAAAGCTTTCCTTTTTTCTTCCAAACTTTTTATCCTTTCAATTGTATCTTTTTACAGTCTAGTTAGATGAAATTATGGTAAATTTATCGAATTAAAAGATATAGGACTAAAACTAAAACACAGAAAGAATATATGTCTAGTTAACCCAAAATTCACAACAACTATCATTTTAGAATAAAAATTTATTTTATTTATTTTTCAATCTTTAAGTTAGAAAAACAAGAAAAAAACTCATCAGAA
Organism: Populus euphratica; assembly: GCF_000495115.2. NCBI lineage: Eukaryota > Viridiplantae > Streptophyta > Magnoliopsida > Malpighiales > Salicaceae > Populus > Populus euphratica. The sequence continues at coordinate 1,695,447 of NW_011499869.1, read as the reverse complement.
AAAGATAGAAAGAAAGAGAAGGCTGTCAGTTATCATGATTTATTTTAAAAATCAAAATGATCAAATTTAATGTCAAAAGATTTCATTTAATAAAAAGAGTTTGATGGTAGTTTTTTGGCTTTTATCTTAATTGAAAGAGTTGATCATTCTTTATATAGTTTTTTTTTTCATTTTATATTGTTGGAGCAATTTGTAACGTTTTAAGTTGAGAGATTACTTATTGATGTTTATAAGGTGTTTTTTAATCAAAACAAGTTAAAATTGAATCTTGAACTCAAAAATACCATAACCTAATTTTTTATTCACCCTTTAGTTGATGAAATCTAGAGTAGTAGGCAACATGTTATTTATTTATATATTTTTTTAAAATAAAAGCACGAAAAACATATTGTTCAACCCTTAGAAAAAAAAAAAAACAACGTCATGTCATGTGTATGGGTTTAACCTAAAATAAATTCAAACTCACCTTATATTTTTCTATTTGGGTCAAGTTTTGAACTTAACTCTTTTTTTTTTCAATATAAAAAAATATTTAATATGATAATTCACCGACCTTTCAATTTTGATATGATTTTTAAATCATATTATTGGTTTTCATTACAATGTTAACAATTTATTTTTCAATTATTATGTACATAATATTGTAAAAAATTAATGGTAATAAAAAATTTCTCATGAGTATTCATTTAAAATCAATTTTTTAATTTTAAAATTTTTAAAATATATTTTAACATGATTTTATCACATTTATTCTTTTTTAGCCTTAATCACATATAAAAATATGGACACATTGTTTATATACATATATATATTAACTTGCTTTTACAACTATGAAATTTCTTTCTTAAGATATTGATTCCACTTTAAAAAAAATGCTTTTACTACAATAATCAAGAGATGAATTAATAATATTATTTAATTTAAATTTAAAAAATACATGTTTTCTGCTCATCTTAAATAGCTTAAATTTTTAACAAACTTTTGTTTTAATTATCACTTTTATTTATTTAGTAGGAAAGTGTGATCCTAATAAAAAATAATCATTGTTTTTATTTTTTTTTCTTATGGTTAATATTATTGATTGCTCTATGGATAATTATACATGATATGTCAAATTTTGATAACAATTTGCTCATTAATATTAAATAAGAAAAAACATCTATATTTATTCTAATTCTTCTCGTTTTTATCAAATTAAGAGCTCACAAAAAAATGTGTGCTTTGTTGAAAAAATATATTAATAACAAAAACATGAATTATACTACAAATGTTTTCTATGAAGTTTAAATTATTTATGTTCTAACAAAAATAATTGAAAAGATTCATGCAACTTGAGATTATATATATACATACATTAGATTTTCAATTCAATTTTCTGTTAGAATCAATAAATTTGTTACTAGCATACTAAATCAAACTAGTAATATACTAAATCTATATATTCATGAAATGAAACAAAATTCAAATGTTAACCATTTGAAAGTTGATCCCTGAAATAACGGGGGGGAGTGGGCGGGACTTGCAGTATATAAAAATAAAAAAGAAAAAAGAAAAAGAGAACTTACTATACTTCTTGAAGAACGAAAAACCAACTTTAGCCACCATCCTTGTTGTATACCTTTTTTTTTTTTTTTTTTGAGTGAGAAAGTATGTTGGATCTTGTTCTGATTTTTTTCGTAATCACATGGTTAAATAATTAAAGTTATTGAAACTCAAACCTACTCGATTTCATGCAAATTATGGTGGAAATACACACTTGATTTCGGGACTTTCAACTTTGGATGCATTGACTGTAGATTCAAGGAAAATGCAAAGGCTTTTATTTTTTTTTCTCTTTTCAGTCGACAAGACGGCTCTTTCTGCATTTCGGGTGAGAGGGAGAGCTAGTTTCCCCAACTTCCCGAGTGACGAAATGGCTTGAAAAGCAGCACTATTTTCTGAGAGCAGGACAAACCATAAAGAAACATGTAAAATCACTTCTTCAATGCATTTTATTCAGATGACAGCAATGCAATCATCTCAAGCTACGCTCAATGAATAGGCATGACTAATTTCATTTCACGATGGTACGTTTGGTCTAAGAGTAACGATCGAGGTTAAAGATGACACTGTTCTTAACAATCCTTATTTCAATAATTTTCATGAGAGAGCTGGTTGATTACAAGAGATGCCTTGATTACTCCCCGAATTGGTTTTCTGTAGGGTTTCTCATACACCTCAAGCATCGAGGGGAGGTAATACAATCTCTCCCTCCTCTTTTCTCTGTAAAACCAAACTAAATAATTCTTGTTTCTCAGTCACCGATCATTACTAATAATGATTTATTTCTCTCTATATATTCTCTATAAGAATTTACGTTCAATTTATCTTTTAAATGGAAACGTGATTTCATTTTTATGGTAAATGTTAGTTTCCTTTTAATTTTTAGATTACGTTTGGATCAGGTACAAATCATGTTCTTAAAATTTTTTAATTTTTTTTAAATTAATTTTTTTTATATTTTAAATTATTTTGCTGTGCTGATATTAAAAAATAAAAAATATATTATTTTAATATATTTTAAAATAATTTAAAAAAAAAAAAACAATTTCCAACCACAATCCTAAACAATCATTTATACTTGCAAATGCTTGTGTAAGCTTCTTCTTTTTAGAAAATTCTCTTTTATTTCATAAATTAATTTACCAAGCAATTTTTCAACTACAATACCAATAACTTATTCATGCCAAGAATCCTTTTAGATCCAAATATCAACGCTCCAACCCCACAAATTCTCAAGGAGACCTCTACACAACATGAAACAAAAAATAAAGGGTCTAAATAGGTGAGGCGATAAACAACACCAAACGAAATGGCAGGCTCTTGAATCATAAAGTTGTAGATAAATATTTACCTGGACTGCCAACAAGATCAGGTTTAGTGATAGAGTATTAGATTTGGAACTATGAAAAGGAAGAAAAAGAAAAACCCAATGACCCAATGAAGGTTGTTATTCAATCAAGGAATGGCTGGCAAATAACAAAAGAAACAAACGATTAATTCAGGAAAGTTGTTCAATTTACCCTTAAGAACCTAGCTAGAGCCAAGATAGGGTAGGTCCTTCCATGGCATCCAATAGCCTCGCATGAAGGGGGAATTGAGCTGATTTAGCCATTGGTGTAAATATTCTTAGTTTTGTACCAAATTAAAGCCACTTTTGGATCCTTGTGTGGTAATTAGGAAAATTAAAGTAGAAATTCTAATCTGGTACCATGTCTTAAGAGCAGATTAAGGTGTGGTCAGTACCGTTTAAAACATGAAGACAAAAGAAAAGTGTGTTATCATGCCAAGCAACAAACTCAATCGATTGAAAGTAACTGAAATGTTACTCCAATGACAACACTTAGATAGCCCATGAACACAAAAACACAGGACGAGTGACAAGCAGGAAACAAAAGCGACAGACCACCGTAACCTTTAATAGACAAGTTACGTTTGACCCGCTTTTGATATAAAGTTTGGTTTGTTTAATTATCATACCTATCTTTAATTTTTGAGGTGTGGGCTCATATAGCAAGTTAATTTGCTTCATATTATATATATAAAACACAAGAAAGTTTCACAAATATGTAAATCTAAATACAAAATTTAATTATTTTTAAATCCATCTATGTTTCACGTTAACCTGAAAAAATTAGGATTAATTTGAAGATTAATTCATACCAGAATTTTAATTGAATTAAACAATAAATTAACATGGGTCAACTTAGTTTCATCCAGTCAGATTGATCCACACCTTATTAAGCCAACATTAAATAAAAAAATAAAATTACATCATTTTAATAAAAATAATTCCTTATAACTCCTAAATCAAACTACTAATTTAATAACTTGAATTTTTTTTTTTACTTAATTTACAAGTCATATAATAACTATACTCAAAACTTAAAACTTAATGAAAAAAATCAAAATTAAAAGAGGTTTTCAATGAGCAAATACAAGCAATTTGATGGTACGCCTACTTAAAAAAAGAAAAAAGAAAAAGAAAAAGAAAAAGAGAGAAAACATAATTCTATAGGTTACAAATTTAATTTTCTTTCCACATGTTTATTTCTTTTTGTCTAAAATAAACACAATAAAATAAATAATTAAAATAGAAGCTACAGCCGATCATTTACCCGTTAAATAAAAAGTCTTTCCAAATTACATTAAGTGCGAGTTTTGGACAAAAAGTTCGCCACAAACTTCGGTAAAGAGACTGAGATTTGTAGGCGAGAGATGATGACGTGAAGGCCCAATCAGCAAAATGGAGGTGGAGACATGGTTTCAATTTGTTTTTAATTTCGGGAAAATAAACTCTCACGTGCCAATCACGGTCAAATGACGGTGCCCAATACGGTACACGTGTGAGCCCAATTCTCCAATAGAAACCGTAATGTTGGAAACATTGACCGTGTATTTAGTAAGTACCTCCACCTTTATTACAAGACCGTGACCGCGTGCATATAAATCATGGTTGGCCCCTCTTCTCAACCACAAACCATGGGTGCAGCTAATCTCCTGTCCTTATCCCTCCAACCTTTTTCTTTTCTTATGGTTTTTTTTTTTTTAAATATCTCCCCCATTTTATAAGAAAATAAGATGAGATTCAATTAATTAAGACCAATATCCTTTCTTTTAAAAAATAAAATAAATTGGGTTTGTAGCTGAGAGAGAATCTAGCTCAGAAGTTGTGCTTAAAAGCGAGTTCTTGATTAATTTATATCTCAACCATATTTTGATATCGATTTTACACTGAATTTTAATTTAGCTCTAATTAGAATATGGTTTGAGATAATTAAACTGTTTTCAAATTTATAGATGAAATCTTGAGTTATTACCATTTTGTAATAATTTAGCATAAAACGAGAAATGGATTATTTCTTAATTAATTGTATTCTCATTGTATTGGTTATAATCAATTATCCAGAAATTAATATACATTATGGTACTCAATTAAGCAGAATAAAAAAAATAAATCATGGAATTAAATAAGCATGGAACACGTGTATATATGCAGGCGTGTCCATAATACCATATGAAATCGTGGAATAAGAATTATTTAGTGCATTTTTGGAAAATAAAGCCTCCAGTAATAGTGATTAATTTTAGTTGTAATAGATCTGGATATGTATGAAATTGATCAGTGATGAACAATAATCAATTTAGTTTTTAGTAATGAAATTTTTATTATTAATAAATTATTAATTATTGATGAGAGTTTTTTTTTAAAAAAAAGAGTGGAGAAAATCAAAGGTTTTCAAACTTAATAATCCATGTTGTTAAAGATTCAGCCTTTGTGCTGGACATTGTAGAAAAACTTATCATTTCCATAATTAAATGAGACTTTTGATACTGTGGATTGAATTTAATTTATTTTATTAAAGTAAAGGGTATTTTTAGATGAGTTTGTATATCAACCATAATTAAGTTCTTTCTCTAAACAATTATTTAAAGCGCGCCCCACATCCTTAATAAATTAAATAAATAAGAATTATTACGGATATATATTATCCTTCAAATTTAGACACTTGAAAAAAATCAAGAAACACCATAACATACATTTTCACCTATCAAGAAAACATTTAAAGATTTAAATTCAATTAATAAGAAATGTATATAAGTGGAGATTGGCCAAACCTACCATCAAAACTAAATTCTCCGCTCCCGGCCCCTCTGTCTCTCTCTCTCTCTCAATAAAAGTAAAATAAAAAATCGAACACAAAAGGTCTACTATTTATTATAAGAAGAAAACAAGCACCATGAGAAGAGCCCCCCCTCTCTAAGCTTTCAAGCATTGTAGTGTATCCAATCCCTCCCCCTCCTCCCCCCTCCTATTTTTCTCTCCTCTTCTTGATGTCAAATGAAAAGGAGGATCCATACAATTACGATCCCTTTTACTACAATATTCAGCACCGAACCAACCGGCCGGTGTCGGTGTTTCCATTCTTCAATGACAACAATCTCTCCGTGTACAATCAGCAAGCACCCACACAAAGCTTACAAGGGTTTAACGATCCCCCGTATATGAGCTTCACTGACTGTTTAAATGGCTCCGCGGATCACTATAACACCTTATCAAGAGCCCTCACCGTGTCTTGCTCATCATCTGAGGTAATTAGTCCCATTGAAGACGGTTCAAAGAAAATTGGTGCTGGAGAATTATCAGCAGCTACTTATGAAAACCTACCATCCACACCGAATTCCTCCATATCTAATTCTTCTTCTAATGATGGAGCAACCGAAGAAGACTCTGGGAAGATCAAGAAAGATAAGCAGCCAAAAGAGAGTGAAGATGGGGATGGAGATGCTAAGAAAGTGTAAGTTTCTTGATTCTCCTTTGTAGTCTGTAGATTCATGCATGGTAAAGGTTAACAAGCTTTTTAATTACAGAATTAACTTCTTTAATTTCTTTTCTTTTCTTTTTATAGTTGATTAGGGTTTCTGTATACCACTTTTTTTTTCCCAAGACAGTTTGTCAAAGTCTTTTAATAACTGATGAAGTTATTATTGCCTTTTCTCCCTGGTTGTTTTTCAAACTTATTACAAGACTTTTACTCCTAGTGAAAGGGATATGGGCAATCTTTTTCTTATAAACTCCTGTACCATGCGTAGAACTATTTGAATGCTTAATTTCATCATTTTCCTGGAAGTTAACGCACAAGATTTTCTGAATAAAATAGAGTATTATCCTTTTAGTGGATAGAAACCCTAGTGCAAAAATGAAAGAAATCTCTTCTTGGACTATGAAAATCTCGCTCTATGCTCTTTGACTTTGTATTTTGGTGATTACTAGGAGCAAGACAAAAAAGAAGGAGAAACGGCAAAAGGAGCCACGGTTTGCCTTCTTGACAAAGAGTGAAATTGATCATCTCGAAGATGGATATAGATGGAGAAAGTATGGTCAGAAGGCCGTGAAGAATAGCCCTTATCCAAGGTCATTTTGCTCAATCATACACACATATATGCATCCATAAGATATGTACTAGAAATGAATCGATGAGAAATCAAAGAATGCAGCTCCAAATAATTGATAATCATTGTTTGAGCTAAAATTATTTATTTCATTCAGTTAGATTTTTATTAGCCGGATATGCTGACGAATTGTTACTTCATGTATTTAAAGATCACATCTTTCGGCTATCATTGCATTCATGGTGTTAATTTTATCCTCTAACTCTATCAAATGATAATGCTGTCAAACCAAATCTTTTGTCACCCTCAGAGTCTCTAGCTAAAGATAGTGAGAGTTTCCATTTTGTGAAGCCAAATTTTAGCAAACAAATGTACTCCCAAAAATGGGCAAGCAAAAAACTAATTAAGAACTTGATTTGCCTATATATTAGTACTGTGATTTTCTAACATGTTTCCTGCTGGAAGAGCACATTTATACATCATAGCTTGATGACCACTGCATTAATAATGCTCTTATTACCCTAGCAGTGCTAGCTGGGTGCCTTAATTATCTACGAAGTAGTTAGCCTCGATACCATTGGTTCACTATATATCTTTCATTTTCTTGACCTTTGCTTAACTCTTAACACTGAACACTGCACATGAGAAAATTTAGCTGGGGTAAAAAAGAAAAGAAAAAGAAAAAGAAACTCTTGCAGCTGGTAGCTGCAAACTCAAAGTATGGTGTTATCTGTAAAAACTCTTTCACATTGGAAGCTTTCTTCAAGATCATCACAAAAGAATATTTTTCTCCTTTGCTTTGAAATTGCAGAAGTTATTACAGATGCACCAGTCAAAAATGCACAGTTAAGAAACGTGTGGAAAGATCATTCCAAGACCCATCAGTCGTCATCACCACATATGAAGGGCAGCATAACCATCACTGTCCAGCAACTCTTCGAGGCAATGCTACTGGAATGCTACCACCTTCCCTTCTGGCATCGACATCAATAGGGCAGAGCTTTCCTCAGGATCTCCTGACTCGCTTACTACCATCGAGTAGCCAACAAGGCGACCAAACTTCGATGTTCTATCACAGCCTTGCTCCACAGAATCAGCAGCTGCAGCAGCACCAGCTCTATTCTCCTGATTATGGCCTTTTGCAAGATTTAGTTCCCTCCTTCATCCACAAGCAACAGCCATGATCTCCCCCTCGATATCCTCTCTCTTTCTTTAGTGTACTTAGATTCCCATGGATGAGCTAATATACCAGTATGGTGCTCCCATAGAGCATTGAATGCATCTTTCTGGCAACTGGATTTTATATTCTCATTGATTCTATAAAAACCCTATTCGCTTTTGTCAAAAAATGAATGATGGGGCTTCCCTTCATAGGAATGGCAGTTTGCTTCCCAAACTGGAAATGAGAGCATTAAGTGACAGGAGACGGTGCTGGTATAGGACTGCACTCAATTTAATTAGAATTGCGTTTATATATTGGACAGGGAGGTGAAATTGCGTGTGTGTATGTTGGGGTGTGTGTGTGTGTGTTGTGTATATATGCAAGTGCAATTAATTCGGTACATAGCTTTTCGATCATTACGGGGCTGTGAAATTGCAATATATATATCGGAGATGGCTGTCTCCTTTACTTGTAAATGATCAATTTGATCCTGCTATGCTGTGCAAGGAGATTGGATAGTCGTAATTACTTTTTAATTTGAATATATATATTTGGCTTTGACAATTTATTTCTTCTTGTCAAAAGTTTTTCCCATTTTGAAAGTTCTCTTCTTTTTCCTAGTAAATTTAATGATATTCTTCTGTAATTGTCACGACTAGCGGTTATAAATGCCGCGGGCTAATGCTTCCTGTACTCTCTTTTTTCTTGCCTTCCTAAGTTTTTGTCAAACCATACATAAATCTTTCATGTATTTAAATTGACTTTCAGTACAGGTGAAGTTGAATATTATACGCTTTGCATGTGAGGTAGAAAATATAAGAACACAGATTAAAAGACAAAAGATTTTCCATGAGAAATTTATTAGTACTTGTCCCAAAAAAACATATCATAAATAGGAGCCTTGAAGAGATATATCATATAATGTATGGACATTAATATATATATATATATATATATAGTGAATTTCGCTCTTCTTTAGAAAATTATATTTGAGAATAACATGGTTTTAATTATACGTAAACATCCTCTCCAAGATTAATTTTATTAATTAATTTTTTTAAGATAATTGATTGATCTATAATTTTAAATATCACTTCACCTCTCACCAATCTTTTTTTACCAGTAGCAATGAACTAACTTAACGGCTAGTGTTAGATTGTTTTATTTTAAAATTAGATTATATAGAAAAAATGTTGTTATTTGTCTCATAAAATATTTTAAATTGCTATAATATTTTTATAAATAATTTTTTTATGATTCTTTTTAAAATTATCTTTATTGATTATATTGAAAAAAACACTATAGTTTTTCTCATAAAACAAAATAATATGAATTACTACAAATTATTTATTCAGTCTCTAAATTTTTTATTATCAATATAAATTTTTTCATCATAAAATATTAATTTTATTATATCTTTAATTTCTATTATTTATTTAATATTATTTTATAATTATAATATGTTTATTTTATAAACTTACAGCCGCGCGGGCATGCCGTGTGTGTAGATGCATACAGATATTCGGACTCGCGGCAATTTGTCTGTGACCCCAATAACATTCCCGTGGTATTTATTTGCTATAATACATATCGATGGGGAGGGTCAGTCATGTGCGAGAGCCCGAGAGGAATCGAGATAAATTATTTAATCCGACGAGACCTGTTCGAACACAAACAATTTTAGACAAGCGACAGAGACATGTAATAATTAGGTTTGCTTGAAATCCTAACCAAAACACGCTTGTCGAAATTGTTCGGTCTAAAAAATTAAGGAAAAATGTATATATAGGTCTAGCATCTTTGTCTTTTTAAAGCAGACTTGAGAAGAGGAATGGAAAGAGGGGCCTTTTTTAAATGCCCATGGTAAAAACAGCCTCTCCGTCTAATAATTTAATTTTTTTTAGTTAAATAGTTCTTTAATATTAATTTAAGATTTTGTTAATTAAAACATTATCAGTTTATATTTTTTTTTTAAATTACTTAATAAAATATATCAAAAAAATATATACATCAAATTTTCAGACTTTATCACCCCTACCAAACGCAACTAGTGGTTTTCAGTGACCATAAGTAGAAGGACGTAGAGAGGTCAATTTAATATACCAGCAGCCGTAGACTCCAAATAATTTGCTTCATTTTAAATTAATGTCTCCGAAATATTGAATTGTTAAAGCTCTTCATCGATTTCAAAAGTCAAAATCAACTCGAATCCCATAAAAAAACACATATTCAAATTCCCAATCACTGATCATTACTTAATTTTTATCTCAAGAAACATTGTGGAGGACAAATTTATATTTCATACAATGGCATTATTGAATTCACGCAGTAGCTAGGATTTGTAGGGCGTGTCCTTATTCATTGACTAACCTGCCAAGTTTTGGCAATGACACTGAATTTTTTTAACACAAAATGTATGCAAGTCTTCATGTTCCTATTCCGACGAGTCTCAAGAAACCGAGTTGAAAATATTGCATTCAAGAAATATATTGGTATGAACTGTTTCATTGACAATGAGCATTAGGAAATTTGTTGGATTAATGGTGACGGAATGAAATAATTAATACTAGCTTGGTGCTCACGTTTTGGAGCAGGCGGAACTACTTTTTTATACAAAAAATAATATTTACATATTAAAATAAGATTAAAGCATACATAAAAAACTGGTTATAATAAATATAGAATAGATAAATACCTCTAGCCAAATCTATAATGACTAATAAATAATGTAAAAATATAAAAACACTCTTGATTCCAAGACAATTATATTTTTTTTAAGAAGGTTATAGACAATTGTAGTGAATAGTAAATTGTTTATATGGCTACAAAGAAATATTCTTTCTTTTTAGTTATTACTTTTTATTATTTTCATTATTATTATCATTACTATTAGTATCATTCTTATTATTATTATTATTATTATTCAAGGGGTATTGTGATTCTTTTACTACTCATAAATATATTGAATAGATATAAATATTCCCATGCAAATTCATAATAACTAATTCATTATATAAAAAACCAAAAATACTCCTAGTTCAAAGACAATCAATTTTTCTTGAGAATGACAAAAAAAATCACCACTATAGTGATGAATAGGAAAATAGAAGGGAGGCTATAGTGTTTTTACCTTCTACTATTTTAGTTGTTTTGTAATATTGGAGAATTAAGAAACTAATTATAGGATCAATGGTGGATTTCTACATTAAGGAGCTTAAGGTGCCAAGATTATCTTATTCCTTCAACGGTGATGTGCCCATGTCAAACTTATACCAGTGATGTATTGTTGCACAAATGAAAAGGGATTATATTCATTATAAATATATTCTCTTATCCTTTCACTTTCGTTATTGGCTCAGTTTGTGGACGTGTCGATAAGAATATCTCGTCTTCTATCACTATAAAATTTATGTGAATTGGTTCTTAAGCGGATGGCATCCCCCTTCTGCAAAAACTTCTTATATCTTGTTGAATCTCAGTTCGTTGATCCGTCTGAATTATATATATACACATTCTGGTTGTTGATTACAAAAAGAAAAAGAAAAAGAAAAGGAAGGAATACATGAATAAAATGAGAAATAATAATAGAAATTAAAGCAACTAGCTCTTGTCTCTACTGTAAATAGTCTAATTGTATCACCTATGAACCTCTGTGTAAGCTTTTGCTTGATGCAAGCCCTTCCCCCCTCCCCCGCGGTCAAGATTATGTCTGGGTGGGTCTCGATATTGGGCCGATCTGATAACAAACTTGAGATTATCAGTTTCAAAATGACGAGGCAGTAAGGCCTGAGAGCACCCTGTTCAAGAATGGGTCAACAAATAAGAAAGTCATAAGCCCTAGGCCCAAATACAGTTTCAGTCTAGAAGGAGGTAACCATCCAAGTGGACAATTGCTCGTTTGAAACCTGTCGATCAAGCCCTTCTATTTTTATTCAAGTCGTTCTGAACTTCTGATCCTGGGAACAGAGACGCAGCTTTAATGAGAGATGTCGCGGTGAAGGTTTTTCCTCTCTCTGTTTTTTTTTCCTGAATTTCTTCTTCTATCAAGACTGTGACTTGAAGCATTTTATTTTTGGGCTATTTGGGAAAGTGAGCAAGATAAAAAATAAAATCGAAGTCACTATAAAGTGTAGCCATTTCATATCACCAAAATTAAGTATTTAATTACGACATTTCTTTCCAGAAAAAAAAAATCATGGATACATCCCTGCAAGAATTGGGTTCCTTTTAAAAATTTCACGGCAGAATAATGTGGAATAAACCAAGAAAGCTTTTGTTAAGGTTATTTCTATTATGTAAAGATTTTATTAAGAATTCCTTTTTAATTAATTAAATATTTGAGTTCCATTTTTAGCTTAATCCGAATAAAAGGAAAAATTACCAAATGCAATAGATCATGACTTGTTATTTTTATTCTGACATAATTTTATCAACTAGTTACGTCTCAAAAAAAAATGCCAAATTTATCTTCATCAACCTGTCAAACCCAGTTCTATAACCTGAATTATATGTTCAACTAAGTTAATTAATTTTTAAATTTTATTATATAATAAAAGTACAAAAATTAATTCCAATGAATGATAAAATCTAATAAAACTCATTAGAAAATGGAAATGAAAAAATAAAATATTAAAAAAAGATAATAAATAACCAAATGACCAACAAAAAGAAATTCATGGGTCTGTTACAAAAAAATTTGGGTGCATGGGTCAGAGGCAAACCCGCTCGCCCAATTCCTATTAATTTTTTTGGCTTTTTACACGGGACGGCATCCACCCCTTTTTCTTTAAACAGAGAAACATAGATAACATATAGTCAATAACATAACATAAAATATTGTCACCACCAATGTTCAAACCCGCAACCTTCATGAAGACAGCGGTAATTGTTCATACTAGGGGTGTTCAAAATAACCGATTAACCGAAAAAACCGATAAAACCGAAGAAAAATTAACTGAAAAAACCGAACCGAAATAAAAAACCGATTAAACCGATTGTCAAAACCATAAATTTTAACAGGTCCGGTTCGGTTTCGGTTTTGAACCAATAACCGGAACAAACCGAACCAAACCCATTAAAAACCAAAAGTTTCATAAATATTTGAGATATAAATAGTTAACCTAACCCTAACAGTTAACATAACCTTCATGTCTCTCACAAAAAGCCGCCGCTCCCCCCCCCTCTCAATTAATTTCTAATCTTTCCTTTTTCAGTTTCCCAATCTTCCTTTCAGTTAATTTCTAATCTTCTTTTCTCGTTTCCCAATCTTCCTTTCCAGTGAGTTTGTTGAATGAGCTTTCAATGCAAATGTCACATTTTTCAACTTAACATACACATCTAAAGAAAATTGGTGTCTAGTGAAAATTAACAATTATTTCTTTCCCTTGCTTCTGTATATTTATAAGCCTCTGTAACTTGAAAATTTATAGTAGCTTATACTTGCTATGTATACTTCATAGGAGAAGAACAAAGCTACCACAAAGACAAAATCTTTGCGCATCTGTCACTTATTGTATTTTTTTCTTATTTTTATCTTTCCTTCCTTTTCATTCTTAGTTGTCTTTCTTGTGGTAAGTATTGGTGGTAATGGTTGAGATCGATGGGACTAATGACAATGAAAACCATGGAGGAGTTGTTTTGGATATATATTAAAGATAATTATCCTTCATCTGGCTCCATAAAGGAAGTTTTTGTCTTGAATTTATTTGCCTTTCATGCAAAAGGTGCTGTAAAATCCATCTGTTTTCTGTGCCTGTGTTTTCTCCTTACCATAAGAAAAATTTGGATGATGGATTAGGTTTCCCAGTTTTTTGCCAAAAAAACCGGATTTAACCAAACCGGTTTTCGGTCCGGTTCGGTTAATATTTCATAAAATTAATATAATTCGGTTGGGTTGGCTTTTTGAGTTTAAACCGAACCGAACCGAACCGTGAACACCCCTAGTTCATACTATCAGACGATTAGAAAATATTATCATGGTTAATTGTTCATATGAACAGTAAAACCAGTCCATTTCTTTCAGTTGTTTTGATAATTAAAGAGGGTGTTAAAAGGTACACTTAGCTTTTCTTTTTTCTTTATCACTCTTGGAAAAAAAAAATCCCAAAACAGAAAGAAAAATATATGGATCGGTTTGACACTATTTCTTGTTTTGTGGGTTTCTAAAAACTTTTGGCCTTTTGTTTTAGAAAATAAAGGGAAGAGGTTTTATATGGATGTGATTTGACAGGTATAATACACTATTACTAGTTATTAAATATAGCAATTGTTTTTTTTTTCATATATATATATATATATCGCAAATGGTAATAACAGCATAGTGCAGTTTTGGGACGTAGCAACGAGGTGGCTACGGTTGGCGGCATGCTAAAGACAGCGGCACGACAGCAGCAGCAGCAAGAACTATGGTAAGATTAAGGCCAGTAATGTTGCTGATAGAGACGATGATAGTCATAGAAGTACTAAATCGATGGTGGTGGGCTGGTGATTATTTTATTAACAGCAAGTGAATAAATATGATGATGCTAATAAAATGGCAGGTCATAGCATGCACAGAGGCCATAATGGTGGTAGAGGAGTTCATGATCTGAATAAACTACTGATATAATCATAGTAAAATTGAACGATGGTCGCTGCTCGTATTTTATCAGTCATATGTGCTTTCTGTGACGGTAGAAATGGTGTTAACAGCGGAGCTACCATCTTTTTGCAAATAAAAACTTACTTGATAATGGTATTTTTTTTATCGTAATGGTATTTTTCTTTTTCAAAAAAAGAAAAGAAAACGCAACGAGTAGCATCTAAATATGTGCATAGATTTCCTTTCTTGCTGTATAAATAAAGTACTCTCGAGAAAAAGAAGAGCAAAAAGAGAAGTCTTACAAATTTGTACGGTGTGATTATGATTCATTGCATTGCACCGATCAATTAAGACAACGTACAAAAGCAGCCTGAAAATCATGGCTGCTCAGAACCATCTCAAGACTGGTAGCTATTCCTGCAGGTCTGGCATAGTACAGCATGCAGGTGACCTTTTCTTACCATAAAAAAAATACATATATAGCATAAAGATGACCTAAGCGAATGGAACTACGACGAGGGGGGCTGTCAACACTATCCCGGGGATAATTTCCAGAATTAGACCGTTGCATGTCCATTATTGGACAAAAAAAATAAGAAAGTCAAAAGATGGGATCCTCTGAATTCAAACTTAGATCCGAAGGAATTGTCCAAAAAAAAAAAAAGACGTGGAGAAAAAATTGATAATTGATTGAAAGAAAAAATGTTTTTCTTAAATTGAAATGCATATTATTTATTTATGCCTTATTCTTTATTTTGATAAAAAAATATTTTAATAAAAATAAAAGGTAATTAAAATAAAAAACACAAGATTCTCAATAATTTATTTTTCTATAAAAAATATTTTTTTTATTAGTAGCATGTGTTTTTAAGCAAAAACTTAATGTGGCTGTAGGAAAAAATAATTAATTAATTCATAAAAATCATATAAAAAAATATTTTATTGTCATTCAATCATATTCAATCATATATAGTTATTATATATTAAGTTATTGTAAATATAATCTAAAAAGCTCCAATAGCATTTGAAAAGTAGAGTAACATGATGGGAATGAAGTCTGGGGCTTGAAACATAAATGCACATAACTCCAGAGATCAGATTGGAAAAACAAAGACTTCAAGGACCAAAGTGAACTTTTACCATCACCTCCTCACGCCTATGAGCAGGGGAACAGGAAAAGCTCTGGAATATATTTCATATAATATGAATAAGGATCCAATAGCATGCTAAACGAGTCAGAAAAAACATTTGATTAGTTCCACGACATCACGATCATAGACATGGAAGCAGATACCCCACTTGTATATTTACTCATGAGCAAGTAGCTCGCTGAGAAAACTCAGCTTTACGCCACATGCTCAAGGGACAAGTCATTATAGTACGTTAAATGGTACTGAAAAGATGACAGAATGCAGTGATGAGAAGAGATCAAGCACAGTGGAGCGTGCATCATTGTGCTGCAGCAAACGGCAAAACATTGCATAATAAAGAGCATGAGGGGCAGTAATGCCTGCAAACATCATCGTTTTTCATCAATGAAAATCATATTTCATTAAAAAAAAAAAAAGGAAAGGAAACGGAAAAGTGTAAAGTGAAAGGAAATAATCATTCACCATCCCAAGAACAATAATCATGTAAGCAACAAAGTATGAGAACCATAAATAATTATACTCGTTGTAATGAAAAGAAAGCCCATTGAACCTCAGCAAACATCTGTACAACTCTCTCTCTTTCTTCTCTCTCAAGTAGCCCTTTTTTTATGGGATTAAAAGCGACTCCTCATTTGTGTGCCAAGGCAGTATGGAACGAAGGCCAACACTCCACGATCAAAATGCGTAAACTGGATCCAAGCCACCTCTTCCATGCAGGAAGAAAACAAACATCTAGATTGTGTATTACCGATGAGTTATTGAAATCTTTTAATTTAATGGATTAGAAGGTAATGCTTCTCCCCCATAGTGCTCGTCGGTCCTATCCATGAGTTGTCTCAAGCTGAACGGCTTTCTGAATCCACCACTCCCTTGTTTTCACTTTCTGTTGATTCCTCTCTCATGGATTCAATTTCCATGCTAGTAGTACGAGTCTTTCTGTTCCTCCGATCCTGCAAAGGATTGTACAAGTCAAATTCATGAGCTCTGCAATACTGTAATATCATGAGCATGGTAAATGACAAGAAAACATCTGAATAATTTGAGAGAAGATCTCCGGAACAGACTAGGGAACAGCAAATGCAAATAGGGCAGACCATCTCCCTGAAGCAATTGCTATCACAGAATATAGCTATATCACATGGAAGAGTAGGCTTCAAAATAAAGCCAAATGGCATTATCCATGATGCAAAAGTTGCCCTATTCATTATGCATACTCGAGGATCATATGTTGTCATAATTAATGGAAGATATCATAACTTTGCGTGAGGAAAAACAAGATCTTCCTCGAAGGATTCATATAGCAACAAAGGTGTCCACCGCAAGTGTCCAACCTATCCTCTGATCAGGAAATTTGCAGAATGAGCAATAGGAAAGAAGCTCAAAATAGATAGTTTCCGGGGAAACCTATCCCTTCCAGAGCAAGTACCTTATAAAGGTTACTCCACACAAAAACAGGATGACAGGCTATGCACCCTTCTGAAATGAAAATTAGAATTCCCAAATTTCCATGAAAATATTAACTGCTGAATGGGGATGAAAAGAAAAGAAAAGAAAGATCATACCTCACGAAGCGGGTACTCATCAGCTTCAAGCATCCTTACAACTTGGGTCATTTTAGGTCTCCTTTCTGCATCAGGATCAACACACCTTAGTGCAACCAAAAGAGCACGTTTTAAAGCACGAGTTGTTGGTTTAACTTCAAGATTTGGGTCCACAACTTCCTCAGCTCTTCTTGTCCCAACCATCATTTTAAGCCACTCAAGAAGATTAACCTGTCATATGTAAGTGATGTGCACTAAGGAAAAACTCTTCAAAGAAAAAAGTCAATATTCTTTTCAAAAGAAGGTGCATGTGGTGTGTAATATACATCAAAGAATATGGTACCTCATTAGCTGGCCGGCCATAGTCCACAGGGTCCCTTCCAGTCACTGCTTCTATCAGCAGGACTCCAAAGCTGTAAATGTCACTCTTCTCATTTAGTAAGCCTGTGTTAGCATACTCTGGTGCAACGTAACTGAGTTCCACAAATGAGACACCCATCAAGAGATACTCACCATAGAGACATAAACCATTGCACAAGTAAAAAAAATGTACACATACCCAAATGTACCCATAACTCTTGTTGTGATATGACTCTCTCCAGAACCAAGGAGCTTGGCCAATCCAAAATCAGAAACCTTGGCATTAAACTCGTCGTCAATCAAAATATTGCTGGATTTTATGTCTCGATGAACAACCTTCGGTTCTATTGCTTCATGCAAATAAGCAAGCCTGCCTCAGGTTTACAAAACAATTTCATTATCTTTGTATGTACATCCAGGGAAAGAAAATACTAATTCCATTTCTGGCATCATCCTTTATTGAAGTTTTCCTTGAGAAATGAGTTAAAAATCAACCACAACTAGATAACCACTTTAGATGAAGTAAATAAAAAATAAACTGTCCAATCTATACATTTAATGGAGGTTCTTTTGAAATAATGGACAAATGTGGTTTGAATAGAGCTAAGAACTTACGCCTTAGCAGTACCCAGAAGAACCTTCATGCGGGCCTCCCAAGTAAGGATACCATGATGATGCATTGCCCCATGCAGCCATTGTTCTAAGTTCCCATTATTCACATATTCATACACCAGCATCCTGTGCAAATAATTTTTTTATGCAAAAAATCAAACTCAAAGATGATCAAAGAAGCTATGCCAGGGTAGAATCATGAAGCACATGCCAAAGACTCATGTGAGACTGCAAGGCAGAAAATAACATCATACCTGTGAACTCCTTCGATACAGTAGCCAAGAAGCCGCACAAGATTCTTGTGTCGAACATGACCTATAGCCTCCACTTCGACCCTAAATTCCTTCTCTGCCTGTCCCCTAAAACCACAATCCAAAAGAAAATTGTTGGATAAACTAATACAGCAGTGGATTTTGGCATCACAAAAGTAAGAGGTGACATCTTTAAAGAATCCTTACAGATTGTTAAGAAGCTTCTTCACTGCTACCTCAGTTCCATTTATTAGTGTACCCTTGTATACAACTCCATATCCGCCCTCGCCAAGCACATTCTCTGCTGCAAAACTATTTGTAGCAAACTCAAGATCCCTAAGTGTAAACCAGTGGCCCCATCCAAGGTGTGAAAATTCTGGCAAGCCGATTAAGGGAGAGGCTGTAACAAGTCCAGCGTGTGATAATGAAGATTGCTTCCGAAAAGTCCCAGAGCTTCCTTCTTCCCCTGAATGGGAACTGCATGCCCTTTCATGATGATAAATCGAGCTGCATTGACTGGCATTGTCAGGATCACTAGATTTGCTCATTCCCAAATGAACCTGCATTTTCTCTGAATTCTTGTCACTCAATTTATCATTGACTGTGAGGAATAAACTGTCAGGGTGATCGCTGAAATTTTGAACCCCAACCCTATCAACCTTAATATCTTTTGATGTATTTGGTATTTTGGAATGCGAGTACTTGTCCACTGATCTCCTAGATTTCCTCCGAAATGTAACCCATGCAGATAAGGCACAGAGAATAGAAATTATAAACACTCCTACAGATACTCCTATTAAAACCCATAGTTTCAGACCAAAAACCGATGTCTTCTTTGATAGTTCTGCATTCAAACTCTCAGATGACATCTCTGGTCCTCCAGAAATCACAATTGAAAACTGTATTATGCAATCTGACTTTACACCAAGAGATTAACAGATATCCACCTGGACAAAGATAAAATGTCATGGATGTAAATACACATCAAGATGACCAACTGATGAAGTTTTGAACTTCTTGCACGAGATGAATGTTTTGTCCAACACTTTCTGAAGTTAACAACCGAAGAAACGTATTGATTAAAAAAGATTTTTATTTTCCCGATTAACACTAAAACCTCAAGGAAATGAAAACAAAGGAAAATTAATCTACTGGAAAGTGAGTAGAATAAATTCTTGGCTTCATCTACAACTATTTAAAAGGAACCAAACTAAGAGAAATTAAACAAAAGAAGGGATAGGAGAGAGTCCCCAGGACACTTAAAGAATTTAAATTGCATAACAATTGGCAGTTCCTTAAGGTTTCTGCAGTGCATACAAACATGTAAACAGCTTCTACGCTCCAGGTATTTGACAAATCAACTGAAACCCATTTCCAGAAAAGTCTCTCTGACCCAAGAAAACAGTGCAAAATCAAAGTTCAACGAAAAAGTATTCCCAGACCCACAAGTCACGAACAGTTAAATCACAAATCTCAAAACTACGAGAAAAAGGAATAAGTTCTCAAAAAGCATCTCTTATGATCCAAGTAAGAGACAGATAAAGAGATGTGAAGCCTTCGAAGAAGAAGAAGAAGAAAAAAAAGGGAAGGCATTTACCTTTGCAGTCATCTGAGTGTCAAAGCTACCCCCCTTGATATTCTTCCTTGAGCACCCACAAAAGCAAATAAAGGGCTTCTCTTTTTCTAGGCAAGTGAGACTCAATAAGCATGGATAGGCCAATGTAGACCTGAATAACACAAATCAACCAAAACCCAATAGCCACAACAAGGCAGAGCTGCAGAGAGTAGTAGTTTAGAAGCACAAGTTGCGGCCTCCAATTGGCCAAAAAAAAAAGAATTTTGTGAATAATAAAAGAAAGAAGGAAAGAAATGGCAAAGAAAGAAAGACAAAAATCAAATCTTTCAAGGCAAAATGTGTAAAGGGAGAGGGGGGGATAGTAATATAAATGAGGATGATTCTAGGGGCCTAAAAAAGATAAAATGGGTGAAATGGTTGGTGGGTCTTTGTGTGCATGTAGAGGGAAGAGAGAGGGGCCTTTCAGAAAGCTGGAAAGGAAGCTTGGTTTGCAATGGAGGAAAACACGGAGAGAGAGAGGGGGAGAGAGAGAAACAGTAAAGAGAAAGCAAAATGAAGTGAAGAGAGGTGGCATTTATAACCAGGTAAAGAAAGAAAGAAAGAAAGATTATACTAATGAGAACCCATCAAAAAGCAAAGGAGAAAAGTGAAGGGCAAGAGATGGACAGAGAGAGAGGGGCAGAGAGTCAACATAACAGTAGGGAACTCCAAATCATAGCTTGCCCACGAGGTTTACTTACCAAATTGTCCTTTGTTTTTACAGGCTGTTTAATCCTTTTTAATCGAAATTTACAAATTTTAATGAAATTTTATATTTATAGTCATTTTCAGTATGAAAATAAATTCCAACTAGAATTCAATACCTAAAAATAGATCCTCTAAATGGAATTCAATTTAAAAATTCTAGTGGAATCTTGTATTTATAGCCATTCGTAGCGTAAAAAATAAATTTGTAAAAGAATTTAATTTCTAAAAACAATATAAAAATAAATCAAGCATTAACCTTTTTAATTTATAACAATAAAAAAAGATGAACTAATGTTAAAACTATTTTTTTTTAATACTATCTCTTTGTTTTTTAATATAACTATTCTCCATCTTGTCAACAGCAAATATTAATCACTATTAAAACCTCATTATCATCACCAGAACCCTATTTTCTTCTCATTCAATCATATATCATATTGCTTGTCTTTAATTTTGTGACTTCTTCTCGTTCAATCATTTATTTTACCATTTGTCTTTAATTTTGTGACTTGTCTAGTCGTGGAAAAATAAGACATTGGAAAAGGGTATTTGGATTTATTATTTTTGGGTCATTTCAAGATGGATTGAATTTGGTGATATAATATATTTTTAAAACTTGTGAATTTAAATTATTTATTAATTAAATTTAAATTGAACACTGTAAAGGAATTTAATTACAATGAAAAATTAATTTTAGACTATTAATTCAAGAATTTTTTCCCTTTCTTTTGATTTTTTTTAAAAATAGTATTGTTTTTAAAAAATATAAAACAACATAGTTTGAAAAGGTTATTATTTCACATTGCAATTTATATATATCACGATTAGAAAATATGAGGTTTAAAGTTGTCGGAAATGTAATATTTTTATAAAAAATTCAAATGAATTGATATCAATTACAATGAAAAAAAATAATAAATAAATAAATAAATAAACTCTAAAAATACTAAAACCTCTAATCAAGACTCTATATATACCATGAAAAATATCTTGACATAATAAATTCAATGACTTCAAAAAAAGTAATCAAAAGTGGCTAAAGTGAGTTTGTCTATATGCGAGCGAGTAATTACAATGAACAAAGAAGAGAAGACAAAGAAAAGAAAAGAAAAGAATATCTTAAACACATTAAAACCTCAATTATAAAATATTTAAAAAATATCAATAAGATAAATTAAATAATACTAATAAAGATAATTAATAGTAACCAAAGTGAGCCACACTCTCAGGATGACTCACTTGTATTTAAACAATGTATGTGATCTGTGTTATTTATAGTTGATGATCTTTTTGATATAGTTAGATTAAATATATTTTTAACAATGTTAGTTGTTTTATAATTAAAATTTTGATTTACTCTGGGATCTCCACCTCTTTTTTTTTTATTATAATTGCTCACTTTTCTTAAAAAAAAAGTAACATTAATCAATGTTGATTATCTAGATTAGTGATATTAGATTGTATTTTTAAAATTTTTCTCTTTCTCTTTTCTTCATTTTTTTATATTTCACCAACTCATTTAATTTATTTTTCAAATATCACATTTTCAAACAATGAACAATTTTAAATCTCAAGTTTTCGATCAAATCAATTTTTTAAAAAATATTATATTATTTTATCATTTTTTAAAATATTAATAAAAAAACTCCTCTCTTTTATAGAAATTCTTGTTGAGTCTTATTTTTTTTCTCGAACAAAAGAGATTTGAGCAGAAAAATATAAGGTGCAATGACCTAATCCGTTATGGCCCAAAAAAACAAACACCAATCCATCCTGTGTGTCGTGTAAGATGCTAAAAAAAAAATGGTTAAAAAACAATATAATTTGTTCAACCAAGCATAACTAATTTGTTTTTTAGTAATACGAATTTGCTATTTTTTAAAAGAAAAAAAAAACAAAGCACAACTTCTGAGTCCCATTTCTTTTCCGAGTCACTTTATGATTAAAAGGAGCTTTTTGATGATAATAAATTAATTAATTAATTAATCATAGCTCAGAAGGGATAATGCCATCCTGTAATCGAAGAGGGTCAAGGAGGCTTCGAGTTGAAGCATCAATATTTTAGATTGAAATATGTCTCCAACAAATCATTTTCAATTCTTATAAAAAATAAATCCTTTTTAATTCCTTCTTTTCAAAAATCACATTAGAAAACATACAATGGAACAAAAAATTTTGCCGAGTGAAGAAAATTCATAAAAAAAAACAGAGATGAAGAGCTAATTGGAATCGGTTATCATGAGTGGCATTCGAGAGGAGACAAGCACCAACTTTTCTAGAAGCCTTGCAAATGCGTCCTGTGGAAAAACTCCTCTGCTAGACTAGATGTGAAGTGATGATTGCTCTTTTGATGTTTCTAAAAAATCTAAATTTAATTTAGTAATTGTTTGAAATTAAGTTGGTATAAATATTATAATTTTATTTTGTGACATTTCCTGGAAGTTTGTGTTGAAATTTACCTCTCAATATGTAAAATCTTTTCTCTCACAATTTTTAAATACATAGATCATTTTTTTTCCTAAAAAAAAAACACAAATACTTGATAAATGACTACAAAAAATGAAGACAAACACCCATAATGATGAAAGTAGTGTTATAAGTGGAAACATGAAACATGTAGGATACCATGATTAAACTTGTTCTAGGATGTAGACTACCTTGTGAGAAAAATTCAATTCAAAGTTGATTTTATTGGATCGGTTCACTTGATTTCATGGTCAAACTATGTGCAAAAAAGAGAGTCTACGGTATCATTTCAACTTAAAAAAAAATAAATAAATTGATGTAAATCACCCTAAATTAACATATTACACATAGATTTGAAAGCTTTTATAAAGCATACACAAAATAAGGAGAAAATGTTTGTGCTCGGTAGTCTTAATTCTATCACGAGGGGGACAACAACACACACTTATAAACATGTCTTGAATTTCTAAATTTAATCAACAGAGAGAGAGAGAGAGAGATAGGGTGGTTCTTTTTAGAGCATAAAACTCCATGCATTCCATCTAAAGTTCTCGTATAAATAATATACATGCCAATATTAACAATATAATTAATGAACTTGTATTTCAATGAGCACTCGTATCCTTAAACTCATTTCTGTAAAAAAAAAGAAAAAAAATAATTGTGTGGAAAGTGAAAATACAATGCCTCACCTTTGCATATACACCATCGATAAATAAAAATAAAAAAATAAAAAGGTTTGATTGTTCCTCCCAAAAGAGAAGTGTATATCTTATTCATCACAATAAATCACTTCATTATTAAGAGTCATTTATTTTTACATTTTAAAAATATTTTTTTAAAAATTAAAATTTTTATTTAATTTAAATTAATATATTTTTAATATTTTCAAATTATTTTAATATATTAATATAAAAAATAAAAAAATCATCAATATATATTTTAATATAAAAATTTATTTAAAAAATATCCATAACCATATCATCAAACAAACAGTCTCTCCAATGTTCAGGAGGGGCGCTCACAGCAACCTTAAACAGTGCCCAGATGTGTGCTCAGGAATGTTGCACGACATGCTCACGAGGCTGTCTGTCTTCTCGTGATTGATTTTTCAACAGCAGCATGCCATGGCCGTCGGCGAAGATTTTCTTCGCACGTCACGCACACAAATCATTGATGAGAAAATGAATTTCGGTAGGGGGGGCTCGTGAATTTGGGTGAGCTTTACTTCAACGCCCTTGACGGTACATAAACAAACAAGACTTTCTTGTGATTCGTGAAAACAACCCTTAAATATCATTAAAAAGCGATAAATGAAATGACGAGAATAGGAACACAAAAATTAATTTCCATTTAAAAGAATAATTGGTCGCAGCAAATGAAGAGGGAATGGAGTAAAAAATTAACATAATTCTATTTTAATTTAAAAAGTTTAATAAACACAAGAACTATGTATTAAAAAAAAAAGAATGGGATTTATTCTTTAAAACGGTGCATTATTGCTGCTGTTTATTATATATCAGTACTTCTACTAACTACTATGATCACCTTAAACGATGATTATTGTATTTTTTTTAAAGTATGTTATACTATAAGTTCTAGCAGTATCATCAACATAATTATCTTTTATATATATATATATATATCATTATTATTACATAAAACTATATATTATCACCCCCCTATAAGTTCTAGCAGTATCATCAACATAATTATCTTTTATATATATATATATATATGTCATTATTATTACATAAAACTATATATTATCATCCCCCAGCATCACAATAATATTGTTATTGTTATTGTTGCCATGATTAATGAATTTATTTTTTAATCATCATTTTTTTTCATTAATTAAAGTACTCAAATTTCATTTGAATTTATTGTTACTATTCAAAACCCGATATTAAAATTACATATAGTTTGTATTTCCCCTTTCTCATTTAAAGTATTTCATTTCTGATTACCCAAAGGACACCTTGGAGCAAAAAGAGACTTCACATTGATTAGAAGGACATTAGTTTACAGCGTTGCATTACATTGTAAACCGAATCATGAAAATCTTGAATGTAAAAGAAAGCACGGGGAATAGATAATTATTTGATATCATTATTAAATTTAATTTAATGTGTTAATTTTAAAATATTTTAATTTAATATTTTATTTAATAAAATTTTAAATTAAATTATATAAAAACTATTTTAATACGACTCAATTAAATTGATAAGTCTAAGATAATATTGATGTGACATATAAAAATTATAATTTAATTTTTTAAAAATAATTTAATTATTTTTTTAATATTAAGATGTTAATATTTTAAATTGAGTAAACCTTCACGAAGTAACATGTTAACATTATGATTTGGGTTGTTATAACCTGATTTTTACGGCCTTTAAAAATTTAAAAACAATTGCACAAAGTTTTCTTTAGATACATCTTGGCATATTTTTGAGGAAAAAAAAAACTATTGTAAAAAATGACATGAAAAAATAATTTAAAATGAAATTATAAAAATATATATTTTTAAAAGAACCGAAAGAACTTATCCAAAGCAAGTAAAACTAGGCCAGGGTCATTTCGAGGGAATGCAAGTAAGGGGTTTAATTGAAAAAAAAGTTTGAAATTGATGGAATTTGCATAAATAAAAAGGCTAGGGATGAAAAGGATGAAATTTTTTGAAAGTCTTATTAATGCAATCACAATCTTAATTAAAGATAAAAATTAAAATTCAAGCCAACTGGTCAAAATTTTAAAAAAATAAAAGAATCAAGGCCAAAACAAAAGAGATGACAAAGTTTGGAAGTCCAATTCATTCAATTAAGAGCTTAATTGCAGATAAAAGGGAGACTCTATGGAAAAAGTGGCTAAACATGCACAAATTGGATGCCCAAGGATGAAAATTGACAAAGCAGAAAAAGTTGAATCAGGGACAAAATTAAAAGAAATTCAAAATTAAATGTTTAATTTGGGACCTAACTGAAAGTCTTGAGAACAAGAATTAATATTGAAGATGCACTAAAGTGCAGGGACTAGCTTGAAATTTACCAAAACAGTGTAGTTTCATCTTGATGAGAAACCCTTATCTGAAAAAGACACCACGCCGTTCAACTTTTTCCTCGAAGGGAGAAACGACGCTGTCATCTTCTTCGTTGAAGGTTCTTCTGTAGAACTCCAGCCTTTCTCGCAAGCATGGATAGCCATCTTTGTCCACCTTGATCTCTTCATTTTGTACTTGTTTCGAAACAAAAAACACTCCTTTTTGCACCATCTCATCACCCCTGCAACCAGCCAAAAACAAAACCCTGCACTTTATAGCCCTGAACCCGATGTAAAAACCGACCAAAAAACTTGCCTAAACCTGCTGCAATGATGGCACGAATGTGGATGGACATGTTTCACCGCCTCGAACTACATGATAATTTTATTTTTTTATACGGTGATAATTTTATAAAAATTAAATTAAAATAATTTATAAAATCAAGTTTAAAATCAAACAATTGTTAAAGAATAAAAAAAAGGACGAAAATGAAAAAAAAAAGAGAGAGATGGAAAGTGAAAAAAAAAAGAGAGAAAGAAAAAAACCACCTCATTCACTTCATTATTCGTTGCACCTCAAGTTTATTAGAATAAAAAATATAATTAATATCAATTCAAAAAATATTATACAAAGGGAGAGATATATACGTAAAAAGAATCTTGCTCGTATTCCTATAAGTAATAGAATATGCCATGATTATAGGTTTTTTCTCCATTTAAAATTGAGTAATTTTACTGTGTTCAAGCTGACATCTTATAGGTTACAGCTAGCCATTAACTAACATAACATCTTTTTGGTTTATGTTTATCGTTCCAAAAAAATCATTAATTATGTCTAATTTTCTATTTGGAACAATTATTAATATAATAAATTAAATGAAAGCTATTACTTTTTTGGAGAGCCAAATTAATAAAATTATTTCTTTTTCATATTAATATAATAAATTAAACGAAAACAATTACTTTTAAAATAGCTAAATTGATGTAATTTTTTTTAATAAGAATTAATAGCCTAAAATATGATTAATCTGACTTGTTACATATTGAAATATTATCTTATCATGAGAATGTAAATTAAAATTGATTCATCTAGAAAAGCAATACATTAGCAATATAAATAGGATATGATAATTTTTATCTTTTATTTTTTATTTTTATAGTAATAATTGGGTGATTATTGTCAAGAAACCATCTCAGTGTCTTGTCATGAAAATGTAAATTAAAATTGATTCATCTAGAAAAGCAATATATCAGCAATACGAGTAAGATATGATGATTTTTAACTTTTATTTTTTATTTTTATAGAAATAATTGGGTGATTATTGTCAAGAAACCATCTCAATCTAATAGCTTAAACTATTAATAATTTATATTTTTCTTTAACACATCTTCTTGAATGAAAGGCCTTTGAACTTAAAATTTGTACAGACCCATATTATATTATGTTTATTTTTTATCAAATAAATAGAGATAGTGAGATTCGAACTCGTGACTGTTTGGTCATCAAGACTCTCATACTATGTCGAGAAATCATCTCAATCCAATAACTTAAGCTGTTAGATGAGATTAAAGAATATGATTTATATTATTTTCTAACAATCACTATGATTAATTTAATTTCAGAGAATAATATTTATGTTTATATAATTTAGTAATATAAAAAAATAATTTTTTATGAAGAAATAATTATTTTAAAGTCATGGAGAAAAAAACTTATAATTAATCAAACTCAAGATCTATTTTTAGTCCATTGTTTTCCCACCTCAAAAGTTTGCTTCTAATCTTTCCATCTTAATTATGCATTAACCATTAAATAAATATGGTAATGTGCCTAGAGAAAGTTTAAAAGACAACTCATAATAATTATGTTAATTTGTCTGTTTTTTTTAAATAATGTTTTCCATTTAATTTATCAATATAATTAATTTTTGAATTTGCTGGGTTAATGATATAATATATTAATTAATGGCTCAAGCTGTAATTTTTTTAATTACAATTTAAACACTATAAAATTTATCCTCGAAGCTATTGCTATCACACATGTGCTGTATAAATGGAAGGAAAGCTAAGAGAAAAGAATCATTTTATATTTCAGAACGTGTTATATTATCTTGAAGTATAATTTTCCACTCTAATACTGGCACGAGGAATTAGTTTGCACGCACACGTTACATGCAGGGTACCAAGATTTTTTAAAACATAATAAAAAAATATTTAGTTCTTATAAAATTCTTTTGTATTATTAAATATGAAAATACAATAATTTTAAAATTTTTTCCACCAGGGAATTTTTTATGTATTTTTTTGTTTATCTTAACAAACATAATATTTTTAATCAAAATCATTATTTTTTTATATAACTATTATAGCAAGTTAATAAAAAATATCAAAATAGTATATCCATGTTTTATTTGTAATTGAAAGCTAAAATAATAATAAATGTGATAAAATCATATTCAAAATCTATATAAAAATTTAAGAACAAAAAACGATTTGAATTGAATTTCCATGAGCAATTTATTATTATTTTTGTTTCAAATACAAAATAATTAAAAAATATTAAAATTCAAATAATAATTAATAACAATAGTTAAGATGATAATATATTTCTTTGAAATTGACAAACCAAAATGATCTCATCTCATCTCATCCCCCTCTCTCTCACGCCATGCACCTCAACACTAACCTAGAAAAAGAAATCTCCTATAATATTTCACCTCTCTCGGTAATCTTTCAATCCCTAACCCTAACAAATTCGAGCTTGCAATGTTGGTGGACGAGAAGCGAAGAAGTGTGCGAATTTAGGGATTTATTGTATAGAGAATTAAATAAACTTGTCATATTCCTTGCGGGATAAAGTGTTCTTCTCTATAATACTGACAAAAATTAATCTTTATATAGTCTAAAAATACACAAAATAACTTTATAAAAAAAGAAATCTTGTTTGATCCATCTTTATAGAGATACTATCATGACAATATATACCCGTGTGAGCACAAGATCATGCGATTAACAATCTCTTGCATGATCCATGTAGTCTGAGAACCACCATTGATGTAGGATTGAGATGACTAAACTATTTTTTCAATGAGAAAATCTCCCTAGACAGAGAAATATGGTATGCAGATGATATAACGAATATAGGTTACTTAAGTACTTAAAATCACTGTCAAGAACTGTCTCAAGCATTTATCATCTCTTTAAAAAAAGATTAATGAACCTTCAAAAAGGCAAAACATCACAGTGTTTGCTCCTGCATAGCAACTCTGAAGTTAAAATCATAAAAAATTGAATTAAGGAAACAAAGGGTGCTATAAAGGCTGCTAAAAACTCCAAGAACAAGGCCCGTTAATCTGATGGGCTAGATTCC
This sequence comes from Populus euphratica, assembly GCF_000495115.2. NCBI lineage: Eukaryota > Viridiplantae > Streptophyta > Magnoliopsida > Malpighiales > Salicaceae > Populus > Populus euphratica. Next base: position 1,665,656 of record NW_011499869.1, on the reverse strand, counting down.
TGACCCGAATTCTGGCCCCTCTTCACTATCCTGGACGAATCGCATCTTCTAGGGTTTAGTGTCGCATCACCGGGAAATAAACCTTCTCATTAAAGAATCAAGACTCGAACATCGGAGTTCCAATCCAGCCACTGGCATACTCCTATTCCAGATCTCAATCCATTTCTTTTCTGAACGAAGTTGAATTTCAAGCTCATCTTTTGTTTGGTCTGTGGGTTTTCGTTAATAAATCTTTTGGATTCCTCCACCGAGCACGTTCAGAATGGTGGCAGACTGGCAGTTACTTTATCTTTCTCCCCCCGCCCCTTCCATTATCTAATCCAGCACCCATTAGCAAGTAGTAACGGACATGATCAAGCTCTGCCAGGCGCTATTTTATGGCATTTATACAAGACATGCACCCGAAAAGATACCTAAACCAGAGTAAAATATCACAGAAAAGGTATAGCGTTTTTAAGGAAATCCATTGTTTCGAGACAGTGGAATTGAGTTGGTAACGTGACAGGTCATTTATGCACAGCTCGAGCTATCCTCCTGCTTGCCTACAGGTTCAATTGGGTGATATTTTAATGGCAAGTCATTAACAAGATAAAGTTCATGAATTACAGTTACAGTTACATTTATATTATATCATAAAGGTAAAATATAGTAAAAGGATTAGATTAATCACCGTAGCAATTCACAACACCCATGATGTTTTTATATATATATATATATTCATCCTCAAGTCTTTTTTTCCCCTCGAGTAATTGCAATCTTTTATTTTTAATTTCATAACCATTTTATAAAAAAATATTAAGAGAAAAAAAAATTAACAACATAAAATCAAAGTGTAAAACAAGAAGAAGCTAATCTCAAATCCAGTAGGAAATGTTTTTTTAGTCCACCCCCTTTATTTTTTCTTAAATTGTATCTATTTTAGTTTTTACAATTTTAATTTTAGGTTCAAAAATTTATTTTTTTAATATTTTAATTTTTAAGTTCAGAAAATAAAAATAAAAAATTATCTAAAAATAATAAAAAAAAGAAAATTTATAAATAATCACTTTTTAGTGACAAGACACGTTGTTCTTTGTATCTATGTGTTTTATTTAATGAGTAGAGTTTAACAGTGGTTGTATTTTCTCTGGACTTCTTTGAAAAAATAGACTGGGCTCAATTTTTTTTTTTGATTCGGTTGATTATTATTATTTTAGTGATTTTAAAATGTTTTAGGGTTGATAAGTAGTTTATAAAATTTTTAAAGTCAAAATAACAAAAATTTTGATTTTTAGAACAAAAAAACCCATATTTGTCATTTTACAAATACTATAGTGATGGTAATATTCTAGGCAAACTTCCTTTTTTTTTTAATTTCATTTTTTATCATTGTTTTTTATTAATTTTTTTAACTTTATCCTTTAATATTTGATAATTTTAATATTTATTTTAATTTGTTTTTTATTAGTTTATTTTAGTTTCAAACAAACATTTCAATATTTAATTTTTTATACTTGTTTTTATAAATATTTATTTTTATTATTATATAATTATATAAATTTTTTTTGAAATAAAACCTAGGTGAATTTATAATCAGGATTGTAAATTTGAAAAGTTAAACTATAAAATTCAAGTGGATTCAATTTATTATCATCTAAATATTAAAAAAAATATTATCATAGAATTTTTTTATAAATCCAAACTTTATTTTTTCTAGTCATCGGAGGACTATTTATAAAATTGTTAAGTTGATTAACTCGTATTTGATTGAAAGATTTTAAAATTAATCAATTAAATCAAATTCAATAATCTTGTTAAAGAATTTCCTGCGATTCAGGTATTCCTTTTTATTTTTCTTTTAAAAATTTATCAAACTTGCAGTAACAATTATGTAAATTTGCTTGCAACACGTATACATCATTTAGAACACGTATATATGATTTACACATGCACTGGTTACAACAATGACATGCAGCCAAGTTTTTTCTTTAGCAGTGTCAATGGATGGAAATACTCAAACTGGAAAAAAAAGACAAAAAGAAAATAATCTGTAAATCTTCTGCTTGTTTACTTCAATATATATGTATCCATCAACGAACTAATAAACCATATAATAGAGTCTGAAAATTCACGTGTAAAATTCTGTGGATTGGCATTGAAATCATTTTGCAATATTTGCATTTCCTCCAGCTGCTTTGAGACTTCTCTCATCGTGGGTCGTTACTTCCTGTTGATGTTCAAGCATTTATATGCAACGTTAGCGACTGCCACAATTACCTCTTTCTCAGCCTGCAGCATAAGTTCAGCATCAACAATATCTTGTAGCCGATTCTCCTCCATACAAAGCATGAAATATAAGATCAAACCTCCATCTTCTTCAGACGTAGTCGAGGAGTAAGGTTTTTGTCTAGTTAAGAGCTCGACAAGGACTATTCCATAGCTATAAACATCACCCTTTGCTTTACTGGAAGTATTCTGGGTCTAAGTACCGAAATGTGCCTTGTACTTCTGTAGTCACATGAGTTTGGTCTGTGGCAACTGATTTAGAGATTCCGAAATCCGCCACTTTTGCTCCATACTTATCATATAAAATAATGTTCCAAGTGTGAAACCACCCTAACAACCCTAACATTGTTGACAAAGTCAACAATATTTTGTCAACAATATTAAGTATCAATTTGTCAACAATATTAGGCACAAATTTGGTGCCACCTACCTTGCCCTTGTCTTTTGCATGGATGCTTACCTATAAATAGGCAATGCATCCAAGCATTATACACACCACAAGAGAGAAAGAAGAGAGGGTGAGGAGAGAGTAATCCCACAAAATTGTGAGGTATTTGTGAGATAGTAAGTGAGGTGTTTTCTCCTGATAATAGAGAGATTTTTGTTGTTCTTCTATTATTAGAGAGAAGTTGTATTCCCACATTACTTAGTAAAATCCTTCTATACTTACCCGTGGACGTATTCAAATTGGGTGAACCACGTAAATTCTTGTGTGTCATTTCTCATTTTAACTTATCCCTTACCTTTTGTCTTGTCGGGTTTGCATGTCAGTATCCTAACAGTGGTATCAGAGCCTCCTGGTTGGTGTTGTTAATACACAAAAGTTATTCGTGTATACGTTTACTATTCACGTATACAACACTATTCACCTATACGACACTATTAATCCATACGGTACTGTTCACATACGTTGCTGTTGGTGTATATATAAAGTCGTTGCGGTGATTAAATACAGTCTAGGAAGTTCTGTCTAAGAAGATTGAGTTTTAAGCGGGACCGTTTGTGACCCCTCCAATCTTTCCTGGGAACTTACTTAGTGAAGTATTATTCACACGATACTATTTTTATATACGTTACAGATCTGTGAAACGATGATAGTTGAATAGATCTTGGTGAATACAATGGCAGCAAAGTACGAGATTGAGAGGTTTAATGGGAGCAATTTCTCATTGTGGAAAATGAGAATCAAAGCAATCTTAAGGAAAGACAATTGCTTGACAGCAATTGGGGATCGGCCCGCGGAGATCACTGATAATGCAAAATGGAATGAGATGGATGGCAATGCTATTGCTAACATACATTTAGCATTAGCCGATGAAGTATTATCAAGTGTGGCGGAAAAGAAAACAGCTAAGGAGGTGTGAGAGACTCTAACAAAGCTATACGAGTCCAAGTCTTTGCACAATAAGATTTTCTTAAAGCGGAGACTTTATACCGTTCGAATGGCAGAAACCACATTGGTGACTGACCATATCAACACAATAAGAACTCTATTTTCACAACTTACTACATTGGGTCAGCAAATAGAGGAAAATGAACGTGCAGAGCTTCTACTTCAAAGTCTTCCTGATTCGTACGATCAACTCATTATCAACTTGACAAATAATATCCTCTCAGATTATCTAGTCTTTGATGATGTTGCAGCCGCTATCTTGGAAGAAGAAAATAGACGCAAAAACAAAGGAGACAGAAACAGTTCAAACCAAGCAGAAGCATTGTTGGTGTCAAGAGGAAGATCAATAGAGCGTGGCTCTAGTGGGAGTCAAAGGCAGGGGAGGTCCAAATCAAGAAGTAAGAAGGCTGTGAAATGCTACAACTGTGGCAAAAAAGGGCACTTCAAAAAGGATTGTTGGTTTAAAAAAGGTATAGAGAATACTGCAAAGTCATCAAAATCTCAAGGATGTGTTGCGAGCACCTCAGAAGATGGAGAGATTTTATATAGTGAAGTAGCGACAATCTCTACAGATAAAGAAGAGCTCACTAAGGTTTGGCTAATGGATTCAGGAGTAACATGGCATATGACTCCTAATCAAGATTGGTTCCATACATATAAACCTATCTTTAGAGGTAAAATGTTCATGGGTGATAATCATGCTTTAGAGATTGTTGGCATTGGCACCATCAAATTGAAGATGTATGATGACTTAATTCGTACTATTTCAGAAGTGCGACATGTGAAAGACTTAAAGAAGAATCTTTTGTCCATAGGACAATTTAATAGTCTTGGCTGTAAGATCCGAACAGATAATGGAATCATGAAAATCATCAAAGGAGCGTTGATGGTTTTAAAGGCAAGAAAGACAGTTGCAAATGTATTTGCATTAATGGGAGAAACACATCATGAGATAAAAGCGTCAATCGCATCAGCCAATCCTGCAGAAGAGAAGACGATGATGTGGCATCAAAAACTAGGTCACATGTCATAAAAAGGTTTAAAGGTTCTCTCTGATCAGAAGTTACTTCCTGGGCTTACAAAGGTTACTTTACCTTTTTGTGAGCACTGTGTTACAAGTAAACAACACAGGTTGAAGTTTGGCACATCAACAACGAAGAGCAAATGCATCTTAAACCTGATTCACTCTGATGTTTGGCAAGCACCGGTTGTATCCTTGGGAGGAGCAAGATACTTTGTATCATTCATAGATGACTTCTCCAAGAGATGTTGGGTGTATCCAATTAGAAGAAAAACAGATGTGCTTACAGTCTTTAAAACTTTCAAAGCACGGGTGGAACTTGAATCTGAAAAGAAAATCAAGTGTTTGAGGAATAACAATGGAGGAGAATATATCAGTGATGAATTTGATACCTTCTGTCAATATGAAGGTATCAAAAGGCAGTTCACAACAACATACACTTCACAACAAAATGAAGTGGTAGAGCGGATGAACAAAACTCTATTAGAAAGAACAAGGGCAATGTTGAAGGCTGCAGGTCTAGGAAAGTCATTCTGGGCAGAAGCAGTCAATACCGCCTGTTATGTGATAAATCGATCTCCATCAACCACAATTGAGCTAAAAACACCGATGGAGATGTGGACCGGAAAACCAGCTGATTATTCTCGATTGCATATATTTGGAAGTCCTGTGTACATGATGTACAATACACAAGAAGTTAGCAAGCTGGATTCAAAATCCAGAAAATATGTATTCTTGGGATATGCTGATGAAGTGAAGGGGTATCGCTTGTGGGATCTCACTGCCCATAAGGTAGTTATCAGCAGAGATGTCATATTTATAGAAGGTAAAATGCAAATGGAAGAACATAATAGCATTCTAAAGGAGACCACAGCAGTCCATGTGGAAAATACTCAGAATCATGCTTCTTCTGAAATTGTACTAGAGCATGAAGAGCAAGAACAAATAGAGTCTGAAACTCCTAAAGTTTGGCGGTCGACTCGTGAAAGAAGACCACCGGCTTGACACTTAGAATATGTTACTGAAAATAATATTGCATACTGTCTTCTAACAAAGGATGGAGAGCCATCAGCTTTCTATGAGGCTATTAAAAGCACAAATGTATCTATGTGGATGACAGCAATGCAAGAGGAGATTGAAGCTCTACACAAGAATAATACTTGGGATCTTGTTCCGCTACTACAAGGAAGAAAAGGCCATTGGCAACAAATGGGTTTACAAGATAAAACGTGATGGCAATGATCAAGTGGAGCGGTATCGTGCAAGATTGGTGGTGAAAGGATATGCTCAGAAAGAAGGAATAAACTTCAATGAGATATTTTCTCCAGTGGTACGACTTACGACAATCAGAGCAGTCTTGGCAATGTGTGCTATATTTGATCTTCACTTGGAGCAGTTGGACGTGAAAACTGCATTTCTTCATGGAGAACTTGAAGAAGAAATTTATATGCTCTAACTAGAGGGTTTTGCTGAAACAGGCAAGGAGAACTTGGTTTGCAGGTTGAACAAATCTCTATACGGTCTCAAACAGGCGCCGAGGTGTTGGTATAAGAGATTTGATTCCTTCATAATTAGCCTTGGGTACAACAGACTCAATTCAGACCATTGTACGTATTACAAGTGGTTTGGAGAAGATTTCATCATTTTGTTGTTGTACGTGGATGACATGTTGGTGATAGGCCCCAACAAAGATCGAGTCCAAGAATTGAAGGCACAGTTGGCTAGGGAATTTGATATGAAGGACTTGGGACCAACAAATAAGATTCTAGGGATGCAAATTTACCGAGACAGAAGTAAGAGGAAGATTTGGCTTTCTCAAAAGAATTATTTGAAGAAGATTTTGCGACGCTTCAACATGCAAGATTGTAAGTCAATTTCCACCCCACTTCCTATTAACTTCAAATTATCCTCAAGTATATCTCCTAGCAATGAAGCAGAGAGGATGGAGATGTTTCGAGTACCGTATGCATCAACAGTGGGAAGTTTAATGTTTGCCATGATATGTACAAGACCAGACATTGCACAAACAGTGAGACCAGTTAGTCGATACATGGCAAATCCTGGTAGAGAGCATTAGAATACTATTAAGAAGATCTTGAGATATATCAAGGGTACCTCAGATGTTGCATTATGTTATGGAGGATTAGAATTTACTATCAGAGGTTATGTTGATTCAGATTTTGCTGGTGACCTTGAGAAAAAGAAGTCCACTACAGGCTATGTGTTCATAATTGCAGGAGGAGCTGTGAGCTGGGTTTCTAAACTTCAGACTGTTGTAGCATTATCCACAACAGAAGCTGAGTACATGGCAGCTACACAAGCTTGTAAAGAAGCAATATGGATGAAGAAACTTATGGAGGAACTCGGGCACAAACAAGATAATATTCTTTTGTATTGTGATAGTCAAAGTGCCTTGCATATTGCAAGGAATCCAACATTTCATTTAAGAACAAAACACATAGATGTTCAGTATCACTTTGTTCGCGAAGTGGTGGAAGATGGAAGTGTAGATTTTCAGAAGATTCACACAAAGGAAAACCCAGCAGATGCTTTGACGAAACCGGTTAACACTGATAAGTATATGGTGCAGATCCTCTTACGGCCTAGTAGAAACGTAAACAACATGAAGATGACAAGTATAGAAAAGATAGAAGAAGCACAAATGATCAAGTGTGAAGACTTGATTAAATCATTACAGTCTTCAACCTAATAGCCTAACCACATTCCTATGATTAATTAATTTGTACGAGAATGACAACTTCATTGAATGTATTTTTCATGCTTTCCTTCTCTAACCAATCCCGACTCTTTCATTGCAACAATCCTACCATCTGCCAACATTTCTTTGTAAACAGTCGCTTGTCCTCCTTGGCCAACCTTCCTATGCACACTAAAATGGTCATTGTCCCTCTCCAGTTCAGTTCACTAACCAGTCTTTTATTCAGGGTTACATGCACTCCAATAGTTGAACATTGTAGCGTGGCAACAGTCATTGGTCTTTTGAGAGTCGAACTTATGAGAAGCATGTTGGAAATTTCGACCGGTGATATTCTGATACTTGCTCAGCTCATAGGAGAGCCAAGCACACTGACACAATATTTAACGTGGTTCGGCAAAATCGCCTACATCCACGGGAGAAGTTAATATATTTAGAGATAGAGAAAGAATACAAAACAAATACATGGAGGAGGAGGATTACACCCTCTCATACTCAACTCTCAACTCTCTTTGCTGGCAGCAAGGCTGCTGCCATTGCAGCTCTCTCTTCCTCTCTACTCTTTACACATACTCAACTCTCAACTCTCTTTGCTGCACTTGCAGCTGCTGGCATTGCAGCTCTCTCTTCCTCTCTACTCTCTTCACATTTTCATAATTCTCTTCACTCATTTTGCTCTCTTGCATATGCCTCTATTTATAGGCATTCATGGAGGCTTTTCTTCAACAAAGGTGGCTGCCAACTCCAACTCTTCTTCAACAATGGTGGCTGCCAACCTTTGACATCTTGGATGAGTGCACATGGTTGGTGCAATAGCAAATGGTTGTTGCACATTAATGGCAACCAACCTAACAATCACCCCCTTTGCCATTCATGTGGGGCAACTGTCCTCATTCTTCTTCAACACAAGCTTGCATCTTGCAGCTCTTCCAAGCTTTCCATTTTGAGAGCTTTTGTAGCCAAGTTTACAGGTACTTGCCAAACCCTTCAATCATCAGAGTGACCTAAGCACACCTTTTCTCACACAAAAGGATCACTATAACCAGATGGTCTGCCACATCACATCTGAATAGTGTTAACGCTTGTCTCTGGAACAACATTCCCCTTCGAGCGTATCAACCACGCTCAGTCCGGAATGATTCCTCAAGCCTCACATCAAGGCTTACAACACCCCCTCAAACGGATATTTCAAGTGCGACAGTCATTATCTGAGTATCTCAATATGATCACAAGCTCACCACTCTTCCAAGAGTCTACTCATCTAGGAGTTGCGCCTGCCCTCTGTTCCACCCTAGGAACCACGCCTTACTTCTCCATGAGTCTCTCGCTCTTAGTCTCAAGAGTCTAGGTAGCTTTCCACCTTTAACCATGGGGGCAGCCCATAAAAGGTTGATCCATATCTGTCTTCATACTCTGAGTATTACAATGCCATTACCGAGCTCATCACCTTGACAAGAGTCAACTTGTTCCCGGAACCTGCGCATGCCCTCTGCTCCTTCATAGCAGCCGCGTCTTAATGCTCCACAAGTCATCCACTTATTGTCCAAGGCAAATGTCTTCTAGCTCATTGATCTTTAGCATGGGGGCAATATCCATGAAAGTCAATCTTGCATTTGTCTTCATACTCATCATAGCCACTTCATTGGCTATCCATCTGTCCACTCATACCTAGCCATCACATTGGCTCTGGGGCGTTCTGAAATGGGCTCCTTCCATGGCCCTCACACCTTCTCTTGAGGTGTCTCCGCTCGTCGTCATGCGGCGGTCTGATCATGGGCTCATCTCATAGCCCTCACACCTTCTCTTTAAGGTGTCTTCGCCTTTTATAGGTAGTCGCATCCTCCTTTAGCTAAGATGGTTCAAAGTGGCTCCATAAATTCTTTGCCACTAATTACATAGAAAGAGAAAGTTGCGGTATACTCCTCACAATCCTCCACCTCAATTTCTATGTTTGGAGCTTCTACGCCTTTTCTGCTTAACAGCTCCACCCGCACCAACTCCCTTTGGTGTCTTCGCCTTTCATCATAGGCGGTCGCCTTTTATCACAAGCATTTGCACCCCCTCAATTAGGTGCATCTGCAACAGCTCATCCTTCCATCCTTGCATGCATTGAAAGGTCCTCACTTGTTGCCTTTATCAAGAGCACAAGAGACTTTTTGTTGTACAACTTTTTCATAGTCTTTGCTCTGAGCTTCATCTGGGAACTCTTCTTCTCCTTGCACCTGTTGTCTCATTATAGTACCTCGTTGGATCCTCCAGGTACTCCTACACAATCTTCATGTGCTCTCGTGCAATTTTGGTTCTCCAGATTTCTCCCTATTCCTTGCTTATGTTTAACAGCAGCTCATCCTGTCACAACATCTATCCAAGTTTAAATAGGGTGCCAATCTTTATCCCTTTGCTGTATTTCTCTTCCATTATCAGGGTCTTCATCAATTCTCCCCTCGAGAAATTATAGTCACCGAATCTAACTTCCTTGGAGAAATCACCACTCCATCAAATCCTTGATCATACGGAACCCAACTGTTCCTTTGTGCCGTCATCCTGCTAGTCTTCAACAGTTTCATAACAAACTATCACATATACGAAAATAGTACCGTATGGATAATCCTTCCACTAAGCAAGTTCCCAGGAAAGATTGGAGGGGTCACAACGGTCCCGCTTAAAACCCAATCTCCTAGCCAGAACTTCTTAGGCCATATCTATCCATCGTACTGTCTTTTCGTATATATAACCATTTGCTAGCTTTGTTGCGGCTTTCCTTTATAAGTGATCTGGGGTATCCTGGTTTTATACCTGATTTCTCAACATCTGGTGAGACTACCAGTGCTCAGATTCGTCAAGATTGGTCTTCATCAAATTTCACTCTCCACCTCAAATTGTCCATATGATCGGGTGTTTAGAGTGTCCCAATTTTACTTTCCCTCAAGGCAATTAAAATTCCCCATATAATAGTTCACCACATGTAATTGGGCAAACATGTGTGATTTCTTCTTCTTCAGCTCCATCGACCACCATGATGACCATCATATGCCTCCTGATCGGGTAATCTCTCTTTAATAATTCATCACTGCCATTTCTGATCTCAATCTCAACGATCGGACCATACCATTGCATCCGGAACGATCAAATTAGCTGGAAACAAGTCTGAAATCGTCCAAATCGCACTTCAGACGGCTAAGATTTGATCAAAACAATTTTGGCCTGATAAACGGCCCAGATTCAATCTCAGAACCGGTTGCACATAGACTCCGCCACACAAGATCAAAATCCAGGGAGTTGACGTGGCTGTAATGACATGTCATCCACGTAGGACATATAGGTCAACCAAATATGACGTGGCAGTTTGACTGGTCAGAGTGCTGATGTGTCAGGTGACGTGTCTGATGACTGTGCAGAACTGCTGACATGCCTAATGACGTGGCAGTTTGACTGGTCAGAGTGCTGATGTGTCAGGTGACGTGTCTGATGACTGTGCAGAACTGCTGACGTGGCAGTTTGACTGGACATCAGGTGGCGTGTCTGATGACTGTGCAGAACTGCTGACATGCCTAATGACGTGGCAGTTTGACTGGTCAGAGTGCTGATGTGTCAGGTGACGTGTCTGATGACTGTGCAGAACTGCTGACATGCCTAATGACGTGGCAGTTTGACTGGTCAGAGTGCTGATATGTCAGCTGACGTGTCTGATGACTGTGCAGAACCGCTGGCGTGGCTGATGACGTGGACAGTCGCCCCGCCGGCGCGTGCGACGGTTTCCGACGTCCGATTTTGACGCGGTTTTCACCAGTGGCTTCGTCTCTTCCTCCTCTACACAGTGGTATGGTCAAAACACAATTTTGACAACTTTTATTTTTGAGCAAAATCAAACACCACTTTAAACCGAACGCTCTGATACCAATTGTTGGGAATTTCGACCGGTGATATTCTGATACTTGCTCATAGGAGAGCCAAGCACACTGACACAATATTTAACGTGGTTCGGCAAAACCGCCTACATCCACGGGAGAAGTCAATATATTTAGAGATAGAGAAAGAATACAAAACAAATACATGGAGGAGGAGGATTACACCCTCTCATACTCAACTCTCAACTCTCTTTGCTGCACTTAGCAGCACTGCAATGGCAGCAAGGCTGCTGCTATTGCAGCTCTCTCTTCCTCTCTACTCTTTACAGGAGATATTGGAAAAGGGTACCATTAGGGATGAATTCATAGACTAGTGTGGAACCCCGGTTTCCAAGCAACAACCTAATAGCCTAACCACATTCCTATGATTAATTAATTTGTACGAGAATGACAACTTCATTGAATGTATTTTTCATGCTTTCCTTCTCTAACCAATCCCGACTCTTTCATTGCAACAATCCTACCATCTGCCAACATTTCTTTGTAAACAGTCGCTTGTCCTCCCTGTCCAACCTTCCTATGCACACTAAAATGGTCATTGACCCTCTCCAGTTCAGTTCACTAACCAATCTTTTATTCAGGGTTACATGCACTCCAATAGTTGAACATTGTAGCGTGGCAACAGTCATTGGTCTTTACTTGAGAGTCGAACTTATGAGAAGCATGCCACAACGTTACAAGGTATTCGTTAAATGGCCGGGTTTTCTGCTTTGTTATCTGTTTCTGTAGCGAAGGCAGATGATAATTTAGGATTAGCAGTATTGTTAAAATTCTTTAATGGATGTTGCGAGGTCGTATGGCTTCCCCTGATAACATGAATAGCTAGCTACTCATGAACCTAAATCTGATCATGCATGCTGAGATATGCCTTTTTTATGAACTTAGATTGAGGAGAAAGTTATTGTTGAAGTTTGTGGAATACACAACTAAAAAGCTTGGTGGCTTTGTTTTGCGAGGCATGTTAGGCACATAATTGCTTAAATTGATTTATTGGCATTCTTTACAGTATGACATTATGTGGTTGTTATTTATTAATGAAATTTTGAGTGTACCATAATATATCTGGAGTAATTAGCAAATGCCTTCTTGACTGGCCTGCAGCAAAACCATATGCGAGCACTGGATTTGTGTGATTCACCAGCACTGGGAATGGGGGAGCACACTAGACTGAGATTAAGTAGATGACAGTTTTCCAGGTTGCACTGTCAACACAGTGCTTTATAGTTATATAAAGAAAGTTCTGTTCCACAAACCCTCATTACTCCCTTTAAGAAAGATTTCTTATCACTAGAATTACTCCCTTTAAGAAAGACTAGATTTCTTATCACTAGAAAAAGTCTCGCAAACATGGAACAAAGGATTTGTACTTCCAACGTTTGTCGTTCTTTTAAGAAGTTTGCAACTTTGATAATATTGAGTTTAGTGTGTTGGTTTAAAGCTGAAATGAAACTGTAATATTGTCCTTCTGCTTAATCTTCTGCTAGTTTCTGCTTTGTATTTCTAATCCTATGGTATAAAAAAAAGAACGAAAGAGAATATAATTTTGGATCTCCCTTCTATATGTACATAAAAAAGCTTTTCTGTATCTGTATATGCTAGAGCTTTTCACAGTGGTTTCTTCTTTTTTGTATGGCTGGAGTCCAGAAGGATTCATTTGGCACTTTACAGCATCATAACTCACTTCTTTTATCCTTCTTACCAGGAACTCTGATTTGGACATACAATATTCCCAGCAGCACTGCTGTGAATCCCTGGTTTCGCATAGAAATCTCAAGCTCTTTTTGTTTGAGGTAGCTGAGGTGGCCCTTTTTGGAGGAAAACTTTTGATATGCTTATACGCTAAGCTAAAATTTTGGAACAATCTGTAAATGGTTTGTATGAAACACTACTGCTGCTTTTGCAAAACTAGACTGGAATTATGTATCCTGTTGTTCCTCTTCCTACAGCCTTTGGTTTATTACACATGACATAATAGACCCAACAGATATTAGGCACCTAACTCCATCAGATTATTAGTCGCATTGGGCTTGAAATCTTTTACTCTGCATCACAGCTGTACTTCCCTTTTTTTTATCCTTTATGAAGAAAGCGATAAGATATGCTTTATGGTGTTTGCTGGCGAAAAGCTATTTCTGGACTACTTTTTTCCCAATGATCATTAAGAAGATAGTATCGGCTATAAGCGTTGTCCAGATGGAAAATTTATTGTGAAAAGTGCATAGGAAGCATTGAGACCAAGGGGTGTTATAATTGGTTGGTGGAAACTGCTATGGAGCCTTTATATATCCCTCGACACAATTTTGTAACCTGACTCGAATCCTTCAAAGATAGACAGATAAGAAGAGGGAGAACTACTGGCCCAATTTGTGTTTATGCAAGCATACCAATGAAAGTAGAGATCATTTGTTCTTTAAATGTCAATATGCCAAGTCGGTATTTGGGACCAACTGGGATGAGCAAAGAAAAATTTGCAGAAAAACATTTTTTTCTCCATGCTGTTAAGAATTTCACGGTTTTCCCTACCTCTATTTTACATGGAAAAAGAGAAATTTCAGATGGCCTGCATTACAAACCTTTTATTTTCATAGTATTGTGAATACCACACTTCTGATAGTAAAGATGGGTTAATGACACGTTTTATTCTAGATAAAAATGCAACGTGACCTAGACGCTGTAAGTTTGACTAAAAGTGACGAAAACAACAAAATTTTGCTCCTTAGTAAGCATTGCCCGCTGCGAAGCATGGGTCTAAAAACTAACAGCACCGAGGAACACAGATGATACTATATAATCCATAGTTACCTTAAAAATAAGTACGTCCCTGGCATTTCTGAAAAGATTATTACAGCTTGGCGCCACCAAATGCAATAAAGTCCCACCAGCTGGAGACAAAGTCCTGTGCTGCAATGCATACATTCAACTAAATTATAGTCCTAAACTAGTTGCTCGTTGAATTCAATCAGGTAATAAGATGTTAGCATATCATAAAAACAAAAGAAGTGTCACATATAATGTTTGCAAAGGCAACAAGCATATACATATACTCAATAGAAGATTATTACTGCTAGATCTAAGGATTGTTACATAAAACCATGATCATCATTCAACTTGAAACACGTGGATGAAAAACCTCGCTAGTGACATTCATGACTCATTAAGGCAGTTTTACATCTGACACTATACATTCTTAGTAGAAACTGTTATTCATGTCTACAATCCAACTCTATTTGAACTGAAGTCCTGAATCCATTGTTTTGGCAATGAAGATCCAAATATTCGAAGAAGCAAAGCTCTCTGTTTCCTGCCTAACTTGTTTACACCATAAGCGCGGTAGACACCAAGTTTAAGTGCTTCTCGCCCTTCTTCAACAGCTCTTTTCCTAACAGACGTTAATAAACCAGTCCCTTGTGGATCAATTTCATTACTCTCCATCTTTCCATTCTCACCTTTCTCTTCGTCTACAATCACCACACTGGTACCAGCATCCGCCTTTTCTTCAGATTGATGGCCGTCATCTTCATCAGTCTCAGTTCCAGCTCTATCAGTGGCCCTTTGAGTATCAGACAGGCTGCTACCCCACCATTTATTCGTAGCTGTTGATAAACCATCTGATGGAAATCCATATTTAAACTCATCCAAACCCATCAATCCTTTTGCCAACCCTGAAGTGAGCGTGATATGTTGCCGCCCAACTAGAACATCCTTAGTTCCTTGTTGCTGCAATTTGTGAGGTTTAGAATTTTCATTGTTTTGCTGCTGGATACCACTGATCAGATCATGAAAATAGGCCAGAGAAAGAAACTGAATCAAATTGAGTATACATAAATACAAGAGCATATAATTCAAATGGATTTAGATAGAATTGTTTTCATCATGTCAAGCATTCCCTCAACAGAAATTTACTAGGTGATATCTGAGTTCCCTCGTGACCTGTTGTTCACTTATTAGATCATAGACAAAATGACTAGATAAAGACAACTGCAACTAACACACCATCTGCTAGCCACTCTTATCCATAAAAAGAAAAAACTCACCTCCACATTGTCCTAATCAATGCAAGAAGCAAGGATAATGAATAAGCATGCACACCAGAAACCAATTCTGAATGCAGACACATAAAGAAAACCTATCAAATATTGCAAAAGGCAAATCCAACCATCGCTACCAACGTCAAACCTCACAAAATCTATTCTTTCAATTTTTACCCATTAAAAAGTCTCTATCTTGGTCGAAATCTTTAGTAAGAACAACAAAAACAAACCCAGGTAATTTTTCCTTCAGAGAAACTTATATTACCACAATCCTATTTCTTAAATCTTGTTAGTAAAACAAGCATAATGACAAATTCTCGAAAGCAGAATTTATGACAAATCAATCTAAAACTCTGTAATTTGCTTGCATTGATTAGTAACAGAAAGAAAAAAGAAAAAGAAAAAGAAAAAACACACCTTTTGTTAGCAGCCTTGGCGAGGTCGGCAATGGCTTTGATTTTTTCTCTAGCAGCGTACCTTCTAATGTCCTCTATACTCTTTCCAGCCAAGTACTGAAATAGCCGGGGGGGGGGGGGGGC